>NC_084602.1:4937785-5212785 GCF_033807715.1 Cololabis saira
ACCCAGGTTTCTCCAATCTGGATATGAGCGCGTGCACATAAAAGGGGCGGTGTTTTCAGCGCATGACCAATCGCAAGCATGGAGAAGTCCGCTGTCAGAGCCGCTTATTTCAGTAGCGAAGAGCAAACAATAATTTTACGGAAATATGATGAGTATAGGCATATAATACAGGCAAAAAGCAACACAGTTGCAGCTGCAAAATGCAGGAAAGACAGCTGGCAAAAGATCGCTGACTGTATAAATGCGTAAATTCATAGGGATATAAACATATATTTGAATATTCTGGGAATCTTAATCTTAAACTGTAAACCATGATCAGCAATATTAAAATAATAAAAGGCTTGCAATATTTCAGTTGATTTGTAATGAATCCAGAATGTATGACATTTTTTTTGTTTTTGTGTTTGCATTACAGAAAATCACAATATTCTAATTTTCTGAGACAGTCTGTATATATTGGTTCTATAACTATTGTTGTTGACCGATAACTTGTGCTGATGCTGTACCAAAGAATTGGGTTTTTTTATTTATTTTATTTAATTTTTTATTTTTTCAGGAGGGGGGTATTTAGTATTTTAAAGTGACTTCTCAGAATGTTCGAGGGACGAAATTGAAAATCCCTTTTTTGCTATCCCCTTACAAATGCATCTTCTTTTTCATTTCTTCTTGATTTATTTATTTAATTGGTATTAGTTTTGGATTGACTGTATATCGGATTTTGGGTGATGATTTGTTTTATTTATTCATTGATTGATTTATTTTTTATTTTCTCCTCCACCTCTTTTTTCTTTTTTTCCTTTTTTTTTGGATCGTTCATACAGGTACTCATCAGGGAAAGCAAAGGGGTTTTGGTGGTCCCTGAATACGCGTTCTCTTCGGAGGGATCCTCTCACGATCCGCGCACCAAGCTCCACTGGATTCTCTTCGAAAGGGCATGTCATTTTCCAAGAGAGCTGATTGGTCAGTGGGCGGTGCTTTTATACCCGGCGATCTGTATCTCGAACATAACCTGCTCCGGAGCAGGTTAGCTGTTCAGCATAAGTTACCATGGCGATGTGCCCCGCTAAGAAGTGAACCACCGTCGTAGTCCTGAAAACCCAGGGTTAAACCTGAAGTTACCTCGCTAACCCCAAATCCCGCTTCGTAGTACAGGCCCCAGATCTACCAGGAGCTCTGTCTCTTCATAGCTGCTCACGGCTCCAGCTAGAAACTTCTCTCACTCTCATTTTTTAACTTGATATCAAACAAGCCACAGACCCAGCAGCACATCTATCATCTCCTCCAGGTTCTACATCTTTAGTGTTGTTGTCTTCTTCCTTTAGATCACACAATCAAATACGTCACAGCAGCTTCTCTCCAACCTCCTACTTCTGCTCCAGGTGCTGAATTGTTACGGAAAAGAAACTTGGCCGAGTTGAGATGAGTAGGTGCTAGTGGGAAAGTGCCATTACTTTTCCACAGTCCAGCACTGAAGCCTTCTGCACAGCTGACGATACAACAACAACAACAACAATAACAAAGCTACAGCCTCCATCACAGACGGAGGTTCAGGCTTCTGTTTACATTTAATCACAAATTCCAACAGTTGCACCTCTCCTTAACCTTTTACCTCAGTGACAACAGATCTGCAGTGTCACCTCAGCTCTGCTGCGGCAGAGAGCTGAAAGTTAACAATTAACACTTAAATTAATTAATGACATCCTCCTTATGGTTTCCAAGGAGTCGATTTAAACGTTTTACCAAGTTTGTCTGTTTTTTCTTATCATCCAACAAGAGAGACCACATTATTCAGCGTAGTGTGTCCGGTTACAAGCACGGGCTATGATAACTGGATAAGTTTATAGTTCCACTTGAAAAAGAGGAAAACAGTCCATTAGTTGAGGATGTTTTTCAAAGCAGTCTCCTGGTGAGTTCTGATCAATCACTGATCAATGGCCAGCGGGACACGGAGGTGCCTCCCTAATAACGTGCACCCTGCTCTGCTGCACACGAGGACACAGGGAGAGAGAGCGGGGGCTGACAGTGGGCTCAAGGGGGGGGCGTCAGCATCCTCCGGTCCCCCGCTGGCTCCAGCAGAACCAGACCAGGGGCCGGATTCACAAAACATTCTTAAGAAAAAATATATTCTTAAGTGTCATTTTTTTTCTCATTTTTTTCTTGTCTTAAGAAGAAAAAAGAGAAGAAGACATATTCTCCAAAAATGTTCTTAAGTATTTTCTCAACTTTCTTCTTAAGTTTATTCTTAAGAAAAAATTTAAGAATAAATGGTATTCTTGAAATAAAAGTTCTCAAATTTGTTCTTGACTTTTTTCTTAACTTTAAGACAACCTTGACCTGTCTTAAAATTTCTTCTGTGAAAAGGTAAAACTCTGATATCACCTTTTTCAACACATTTGCACAAACAAAGACCTGCAATATTGTGGAGCAATGCATCGGTGTAGTGAAGTCTCGCTTCAGGTGCATGACTGAATATAATGAAATGAATAATAATAATAATAATAATATAAATATAATATAATTCTGGGATACTTGGCTGCTCCTGCTGTGTGAACGGTCTGCTGGAGCGGCTACTGAATCCTTCATTTAGTATGCAGTATACAGTACATACTGATGCAGTATGTAGCATGTAGTACTTAGTATGTGATTTCGGATACAGCCATATTTTAAGAAGTTCTTAAATAGGAAAAATATGAAATTCGTAAGAAATGACAGTTCTTAAGACGGTTCTTAAGATAAAATTGAGGAATTGCACTTAAGAACTTTCTTATGAACTTCTTAATTTTAGATCTTAAGACATTTCTTAAGATCGTTCTGAAGAACATATTGGTGAATCCAGCCCCTGGTCCAGGGAAGCTGGGACAGACATGTGAGCTTGACGGGTTTTCCAAAGGGTTCAGCTCAGGAGGAATCACGGCATCACCGGCTCCTTCCACCAGCGTCCCTAAACCAGGATCATCCGTGGACCCGGATCATCCGTGGACCCACAGCGTCCCCGGATCATCCCTGGACCCGCAGCGTCCCCGGATCATCCCTGGACCCGCAGCGTCCCCGGATCATCCCCGGATCCGCAGCGTCCCTGCAAAACCTCATCCAGCATCCAAACCATCAAACCCCAGATCAAGAAACTCTGACGTCAGCGCATTAATGTCAGCGAACAAACTTAAACTGATTAAAATAAAGAAATAAAAGAAAGAAAGGCAGCCTGGCTCTGAGCCCAGGACTGTTCTGATTGAAGAAAACATATTGCATAAGTTTCTAATAATAATGGACAACACTGTCTACACATGCGCTACATGAACAATGAGACCCTCATTAGGTAATAAATGCAGACATCAATAGCAGTATTTATTTATTCACCCTATCTGATCATTTCTGCTCCCAGATCCAAGTGTGACAATGACCGACAGGATGGTGTATAAGAGTATAAAAGTAACCATCTGGCGTCAATGTCATTTATTAATCCCCATATTCATTATTTCTACCACAACAACATGATTTCATGTGAATGTGATGGGTTAGCTGTTTGGTCAGGAACCAGATGAGCGGGTCAGCGCCGCTGACCCGTGTAAAGAGAACATCTTCATCCGGCTGTCAGCTACCAGGATGACTTGGCTTAACGGCTGGAGGGGGGGGAGCCGTTAGTCCAGCCTACCGCCAACCAACACCTCTGAAGCACACAAATACCTCACAGCCTATTTACTTAATCCCACACAAGAACAACCCTGTCAGCGGGGGGTTGGCAGGGAACCGGTGCACAGTCTGCTTCACCTGTTCTGATTATTTTCACACGTCAAAGTCGGGGATGTTCAGGAAAACAGCCAAACTATTTGGCTGACATTAATTCTGCGCTTGCTTTTCACACGTGTAATTCACAGTGTTTCATTTTTCTGCTGGAGATCTGTTCTCGCAGCATGAAATGTAAAGGAAGGAGGTGCAGGGGGCGGGATCCGTCTCCAGAGCCCAGGAGACAAGACACGATGCGAAAACTGTGCTGCGTTTCCTGCACTGGATGAGGAGAATGAAGAATAATGGCGCTTTTCCACCAGTACCTACTCAGCCCGACTCCACTCGCCTTGGTTCTTTCCCACTAGAGGTCTAACGTGCTGAGTAGATACTTTTCTGTATCTATTCTTGCCGAGGTTCTAAGCTGCTGAGTCGGCTGTATCTGACATCATCACACTACAGGCCACCGATTGGTCGGGGGGTTGGAGTCAGACGTCTGAGTCAGGAGGAGGAAATCAGAGAAAGAGACTCTGACGGATTCTGGTTCATTTTATTCAACCAGCAATGGCAGCAGAAGTCTGTTTCATGATCCAACTCTGAGGGTCAGATGTTCATAAACCTGGTGCTGAGGAGAGAATTAAAAAGGGATCTAGACGGAGATAAGGAACGACCAGATCTACCAGGAGCTCTGTCTCTTCATAGCTGCTCACGGCTCCAGCTGACTTTTCAGCAGCACAGAGACAAACTAACAAAAAAAAAAATGTTTTTAACTTGATATGGAACACAAGTCACAGATCCAGCAGCACATCTATCATCCCCTCCAGGTTCTACATCTTTAGTGTTGTTGTCTTCTTCGTTTAGATACACAATCAAATACGTCACAGCAGCTTCTCTCCAACCTCCTACTTCTGATCTGGGTGTTGAAAAGAAACCAGGGCAAGGTGAGTGGAGGCAAGTCGGGCTGAGTAGGTACTAGTGTAAAAGCGCCAATACACATCATCTATAATATTACGGAGAGGGGGGAAAGCAATATAGATACAAAATAACAGAGCAGCAGCTCTTATCAATGCACGTATACAATAAATGCTCCTTAAAAAGGGGACCTATTATGGCATCTAATATCTATTTTAAACAGGCCTTGAATGTCCTAAATACAAGCTTTTGATTGTTTTTGCTAAATAAATTAGAAATTCAGCCTCTGATCCATGTCTTTATCTTCCCATTCTCTAACCTCATTATCTATGCAGGATTCTGAGTGGGCGGGGCTATGATAATGAGGCTCTGTGCTGATTGGCTGCATGAATGACCTGTAGCAGGGGAGGGAACAAAGCACCGCTTGTGTTGGTTTTTACAACCAACAACAGAGCAATTCGCATGTCTAGCTCAAACAGACGCCATCACGATGCACCGCTACGGAAAAATGTTGTTGTTGTTGTTCCGGCCAGAGTTAGTTGTGGGCGTGGTTTCACGCATCTCTCCCGTTGTTACGTAACAACGGGAGCAGAATCTTATTGGCTCGTAGATCCACATCACACTGGACGGCTCATCCGGGCGGCTGTACAGACACTGCAGAATTTGGTTTCTTTCCTCCTTCTCTGAGTTGGCAGGCTGAGGGGAGACCACTTTATATATGTTAAAGACAGAAAAAACCTGTTTTTCATAATAGGTCCCCTTTAAGATAATTCTCAGCCACTCATATTCCCAACAGTTTACTGCAACGCTGGGTGATACAATTATCCCCAGAAAATACTGGTGCCAGCTGCGCCAACGTGCACCACCTCAGAACAGCTCTACAACCCTCCCAAACTACCCAAACTCGTGCCCGGCTGGCATCATATGGAGCCAAATCAAGGCAAAAACTTTTGCTAATTTGAAAATAAAATTGTAATTGAAAAACTTTTTTTTGCAGTATCAGATCTTTTTATTTCAGTTTCAGATCTTTTTTTTCAGTTTCAGATCTTTTTTTCAGTTTCAGACTTTTGGCCCTGATCTGGCGTAGTGGGCGTGGCATCAACTGAGAGGGGCGTGGTATCAACTGAGAGGGGCGTGGCATCAACTGAGAGGGGCGTGGCATCATGAGTGACAGCATAACAGAGAAGGCGGGGGACGTTCCTCAGTCATGTTGCCTTCAGGAAACGTAGGTTGCAGAACTTATCAGTAGAAGTATGATTCAACACTCTACACTATATTCACGTGATTGGCAGTGGAAAAAACAGATACTAGTGACACATTTCTG
Organism: Cololabis saira; assembly: GCF_033807715.1. Taxonomy (NCBI): domain Eukaryota; kingdom Metazoa; phylum Chordata; class Actinopteri; order Beloniformes; family Belonidae; genus Cololabis; species Cololabis saira. The sequence goes on from NC_084602.1 coordinate 4,943,745, forward strand.
TTTAAAAAGCTGTTTTAGACCGTACTTGGCACCAATCGCAGTATAAAAGCGATAAACTATGCCAGACTGTACAGTTCAACAGCCACACTTTAAAGTTTGACATTTCCCACTTCCACATACTACCGTGAACGCATCGCAGTATCGTTTGCGATGCCAAAACAGTTTTTTAAACAGAAATATGTCACTAATATCAGTTGTCAACTGAATCAGTTGTCAACTGAAAAAAAGATTTGAAACTGAAAAAAAAAAAAACTGAAACTGTAAAAAAATAAGTTCATTATCAAAACTTGAATTTCCAGGTTCAAATCTTAGTTTTTCAATTACAATTTTATTTTCAAATTAGCAAAACTTTTGGCCTTGATTTGGCTCCATAGCATCACCGCTCGTATGTGACAGAAACACAGATCGTCTCTTGGCTGCATGAATGTGGTATTTGTTTTATGAAACATTTTTCACTCTACGTTTTCCAGCTCCCCAAACCCTAGTACCTCGCAGACCTGAGGCCCGCGGGATCAGGACCGGGTTGAAATAATGAACTCATCTAATCCACATCAGGATTTCCTTGAACTCAATGAAAATAGAACAGAACAAAAAGTCAAGGTTTGCCTATAAATGGAAAGGTCGCCGAAATAGGTGTTTAATCTGTCAAAAACTAGTGCTGTGAGCTTTTCACAAGCACGCTCCTCGTCCTTAAAATAAACATTAGAAGGCATCAAACTCTCTTATGGAGCAGCAGGGAAAAAATTTAATCCAATAAAAGGCTTAAAAAAAAAAAAAAATCTCCTTGATGACAGCCACCTGAAAACAACGAGGCTCCACAACAAAGCCTTGCACCCGCGTCTCTGTTATGACTCAGGCTTTTTCTGTCGGCCCAGCGTCCCGGGCAACGCCACCGGGCCTGGGCCTCCCACGTACAATAGCCATGATCAATGGAGCTTTGGAAAAACTGATGGAAAACCACTGGCTGACCTGAGAAGGTGGGGGGGCAGCCGGGCCCGAGCTGATGCTCTCTGCCTCGCCATCCCTTGTTCTTCTGACAACTAGGGCTGTCAGTTTAGCGCGTTAGATTAATTACACTGCTAATTAACGCATTATGAAAATTAACGCAATTAATTATGAGTGGCAAAATGCGTGAGCATTTTAAATGTGTCCCATTGAGGGACCCGTAGGCCACTACTTCCCTCCTGCTGCTGGTCAAACTAACAAAGCAGTGACAGACCTGGACAACTCAGGGGAGCCACTCAGCAAATCTTTGCTGGGCCTTTGAACGGCAAGTTTATGTATGAAAAGAAAGATGACAGGACTATCAACAAGAACGCGGTGATTTGTACATTTTGTAAAAAATAATTTTCCTCTCAGCGGAGCTGCTCCAGTATGAATTATCATTTAAACACTAAACATTACCGGACAAGTTCCACTGTAAACGTTACAGCTACTAGTACTTGAATTGCTGTATTGACTCAGATTTAGTTTTAATTTTGAATTGAGAGTCTGCTTAAGTGCCTATTTGAGACTCAGCCGTATTTTATGACTTTTATTTAGCTGTATTTGTATTGCATTTTTGAATAATGCACCTGGCCTAATTGGTTTGCTGATGTGCTTGAGCTTTTTCTTTTGAATTTCATTTATGAAACACTTCACCAATAAAAATGTGGATTTTAAATCTTCTCTTCTTAGTGTATTCAATTGATCAGTCATGCACTGCAATTTTGTAATGTCCTAGAATTATAATTCTTTATTTGGGGACCTTTAGCAGATATGAGATTAAAATGCGATTAATTCGATTAATTAATTATAAATCCTGTAATTAATTACATACATGTTTTTAATGGCCAGACTACTGACAACCAAGCAAACAGAAAGAAAAGAAGCCTCCGAAGCTGCAGGGACGGAGCCGGTGCTGCTCCGACTTCCAGGCCAGTAGACAGAGCCAAAACACACAACGCTGCGGATCAAAACAACGACAGCAGCACACCTCCCTTGCTAATGAGCGTGCAGCCAAAGAAAAAAGGAAGAGAGACATATGGGCAGCTTGTCCTCAACTGCTCAGTGAAACTGCTCTTCGCTGGAGAGAAAAGGGAGTCTGGGAAATGTGCATTTTAAAAGCAGACCCACTTCCTGACTGGGTGCATTAAAGGAGGAAAACAAAAGCGCCGCTCCCAGTCCAGTGACAACTGAGCAGCAGGAAGGACACAAAAACGGAAACTTTGCTCGTCTTTAGAAATAATACAGTCGGGCCTGAAGTAAGAAATATCTATATATTTAAATGCATTACACTGTAGTCAGTGTCCTGAGCTAAACTGGATCCACTGCAGAAGACTAAAAATATAAAATCTCTTAATTGACAACAGAAACCTCTGAAGAACATGTCTCCTCCCCGTTGACGGGTAAAAGCCCATCCGTCGTGCTTCATGAATTAGTAAAGCTTCAGCAGAAAGTGCAGCAGCAGAGATGGGACCTACCTTCTGGAGGCTGTTGGGATTCAGCTGTGTCTTGTCTATTATCTTAATCGCCACCTGCAAAGGCAGAGAAAATAGAAAAGTGTCACAAAAATGTCATAAAAAGAGGCCATGTGAAGGAATGGAGGATTTAAAACGGTACATGATGCAGACGCTTTCTCCTTTTGAAAACCATAACCGAGCGCTCGAGTGCTCGGGAGCAGTGGCTCGTCCTGTAAAACGGCCTCAAGTGGAAACGTACAGCTCCATCTGCGAGGCAGCAGAACTGGATATCGTTAGCACTTTCCTCGTGCAACACGGCACTGATTTAGCAAAAGCACCTCTTTGTAAAAGTCGCCTGATATTTTGTCAGAATCAAAAAAGAAGGGAAGCATGTTTCCATGGCTGTGTAAAGCCCCCCCAAAGCAGATCACTGGATCAGCCCGGCATTCAGCCACAAGGGCAGAACGCTGCACAACGCTCTTCTTCTTCACCATCACAACTTCTCGCAGTTGATGGAATAAGAAAAGTGCCCAAAGTGTCACTGCACATCTGCACGCTTAAAGAGTTGATGGCCAACGTCCTCGTGTCATGTACGACTGTGGAAACGAGCTGGCTTTCATCAGGCAGTCGTATTCGTACATTTCACTGGAACTGCACCAAACAAATGTTCTGTCTTCTCCTCACCCTACACAGACTGATGACTCATCCCTGAACATCACTTTCATCCCTTCATCCCCAGCCCGGGATCGCTCCGCTACAGCCCACCCACCGCTACAGCTCACCCACCGCTGTAGCCCACCCACCGCTACAGCCCACCGCTACAGCTCACCCACCGCTACAGCCCACCGCTACAGCTCACCCACCGCTACAGCTCACCCACCGCTACAGCCCACCCACCGCTACAGCTCACCGCTACAGCCCACCGCTACAGCTCACCCACCGCTACAGCCCACCGCTACAGCACCACCCACCGCTACAGCCCACCGCTACAGCCCACCCACCGCTACAGCCCACCCACCGCTACAGCTCACCCACCGCTACAGCTCACCCACCGCTACAGCTCGCCCACCGCTACAGCCCACCCACTGCTACAGCCCACCGCTACAGCTCACCCACCGCTACAGCCCACCGACCGCTACAGCTCACCCACCGCTACAGTCCACCCACCGCTACAGCCCACCGCTACAGCTCACCCACCGCTACAGCCAACTGCTACAGCTCACCCACATCTAGAGCCCACCGCTACAGCTCACCCACCGCTACAGCTCACCCACCGCTACAGCCCACCCACCACTACAGCCCACCGCTACAGCTCACCCGCCGCTACAGCCCACCGCTACAGCTCACCCACTGCTACAGCCCACCCACCGCTACAGTCCACCGCTACAGCCTACCCACCACTACAGCCCACCGCTACAGCTCACCCACCGCTACAGCCCACCCACCACTACAGCCCACCGCTACAGCTCACCCACCGCTACAACTCACCCACCGCTACAGCTCACCCACCGCTACAGTCCACCGCTACAGCCTACCCACTGCTACAGCCCACCGCTACAGCTCACCCACCGCTACAGCCAACTGCTACAGCTCACCCACTGCTACAGCCCACCGCTACAGCTCACCCACCGCTACAGCCCACCGCTACAGCCCACCCACCGCTACAGCCCACCCACCGCTACAGTCCACCGCTACAGCCCACCCACCGCTACAGTCCACCCACCGCTACAGTCCACCGCTACAGCCCACCCACCGCTACAGCACCGCCCACCGCTACAGCCCACCCAAAGTCCCATTTCAGTCCCTCAGCACGTTATAGTTCAGGCACAAAGACCAACTCCTGCTTCTACCCACTTGTTTTTCCATTTATGTTAGGGTGCATTTCCTATTTCAGACACATTGCTTTGAGTTTTCACTTAATTTCGCCAAGTCCACAACTTGAACTAGTGCAGAATGCAGCTGCCCGTCTCTTAACTAACACGAAAAGACGTGAGCACATTACTCCGGTCCTCTATTCACTCCATTGGCTTCCTGTCCATTTTAGAATTGATTTTAAACTTTTAATGTTTGTTTTTAAAGCACTCACCAGCCTTGCCGCACCCCATTTATCAGAGCTTTTAACGGTATTTTCTGACAAATTGACTTGAATGTTTTATTTGAGATTTGCACAAATGGTTTGTTATTTGCACAACTGTCAACCTCAGTGGAAAATTCTGCCTGTTACTGTCTACATTGTATTAATTGCACATTGTATTTTAATTGAATTGTTATGCAGGAAAGGGATATTTGTTTTATTTCATTCAAGAAGCATTTTTATTCTATATATGCAGGCAGTTTATTTTTATTTCATTTGTTTTATACATTTTGATATTGTGCAGACCGGCCGTTGTGGCAAAGGGTGGCGCTAATGAGTCTCATTTCTTAAAAGGAGCCTCATGCTCATGCTAATAAAAGGTACCTGTGTGATATTTGGCACGAGGCTTTGTATTAAAACTGACTGTTTTTTTAAGAGTTTGCCTCAGAAAAAAATTAAGCTAACAGAGATGCTATGCTATAATGCTTTGGGGGAAACCCCAATTATAGCACAGAAAAAATATCAATATATATCGAGTATCGCCATTCAGCTAGAAAATATCGAGATATGACTTTTGGTCCATATCGCCCAGCCCTAGTGTGTGTGTGTGTGTGTGTGTGCGGAAATAAAACAGTTAAAAGAACAGCTTGCCAGACAGGTGATGCCCGGGGTTGTACAGAGCTTATTCCCACATACACCGGGTCAGCATGGGCGTTAATGAGGTTCACATCCTCAGACTTTGGTTATGAGCCCAATAACATCCCGCCCCTTCAAGTGGCCAGGCATCAGCTCATTAGCCGTTTGAAGGAGCTGTAAACACCGAAGTGTGTGTTTATGCAACGTGCATAGGTGCTTCAGCTTGTTTTCTTAAGGACACCGTTGGTGAGTCCAACATGCCCCTCCCTCTACCACAATAGAAAAGGCAAGATGAGCAGCTTTGTGTGAGCGACGCAGTCAAAACAAGCATTTACAGTATGAATCTTCTTTTACACACTGACTTCACTTATAAACTGGGTTTAGTAGATTCTTCTTTGTTGAGCTCATTTCAACTTCAACGGCATCAATTTAAACCTCCTATCTAAAATTATTCATCTATCTACTCGGTGTCTATCATTTGAATGTAGGGCTGGGGATCCATTCAAATGTCAAGAATAGATTTGATTCTGATTCAGAATCGATTATCAAGATTTGATTGGATCCGATTCAATTCTGATATTGATTTGGGTTAGTGTTATTAAAACTGTTGTTTGAGCTGTTTCATGAATTATATGACTGTAGTTCTGCAACATATTAACACTAGTATTATATTGAGATTCAACAGCAAGTATTGCAGCTAATGATGTTGTAAGGACCAATCAGCTCCCAGAATGCTGATAGAACTGCTTTCAGAAACATCGTGGGGCAGAATTACCAAACAGATCCAAAGCAGCAAACAGAGACGTATGAAATCGGTTTTATTTTTTCCCAGATTCCATTTAAATTTTTTCCATTTTCGGTCTATTTCGGTTTTTTAATTTTTGAGAAATTGGTTTTTAGCATTTTATGCAAATGTAACCCCAAGACAGTATATAAAGTAATGAAATATAGACAATTTATGCAATTATAACTGAAAACTTTAATGTTTTCAGACCTTTAAACTTACCGTATTTTCTGGACTATAAGCCGCACCTGTATATAAGCCGCATCCGCTCTATTTAAAAAAAAAAAAAAGATATGCAAGTCGCAGATATTTATGTTGTTAGATTAGATATCTACTACATGTACAGAATGATTTTGAACTGTAAATGATGTACATTAATGTACCTAAATAGATCCTTTCCTAACAGTGTCTTTTAACACTGCAGCTGATTAAAACTGGACAGAACCAAGAGAAAATAACCGGTATTTATTTATCTATTTATCTGTTTGAAATCTGCTTCTACCTACTTCTATCTGCTAAAGAAGAAGTAGCGTATTCTTCTTTGCATTTATTTTGTCCTAGTTTTTATTCTAATTCCGGTTAGCACCCCCCCTAGCGGTGGAAAAAAAATCCACAGAATGGCCGCACCTTTGTATAAGCCGCATGGTTCAAAACCTATGAAAAAAGTAGCGGCTTATAGTCCAGAAAATACGGTATTTAAAGGCAAAAACATGGCATTAGTTATGCTCATGTCCAACAAAACATTCCTTTTTTAGGCATAAACAAAAGAATACCAAAAGTTGTGACGTAATGATGAAAAATGATGAAAAAAAATATCGATCTTTAGATATACAAATCGATTTTTAGGAATTAATATGAGAATCGATTTAGAATCGGAAGATTGATTTTTTCATCACAGGCCTATTTGAATCAAACGTGCTGTGAAATGTGAGGATAAAGAGCTCCTGCGTCTCTGCGTCTCACCTCTCTGCCGGTGAGAATGTGCCGTGCCAGCTTCACTTTGGCGAAGTTTCCCTTGCCGATGGTCTTCAGCAGCCGGTAGTTTCCTACGTGGGGCTGCTGGGGCTCGTCGTTGCTGCGGGCCCGGACGCCGGTCCGGCCCGAGCGCGTGCCCAGCTCTGTGCGCCCATTGCTGTGAGACGTGTGCTGTGGAAGAGACATGCCGTTAGACGAGAGCAGCTCCTTGGTCTTCTCTCACCGTGGAAGATCTGTCCACGGTGAGTCATGTGGACACGCTGCACACACACACACACACACACACACACACACTTTGCCTCAGCACAAAATGATCAAATACATAAAAATAACCGCAGCTATTTATATTACTGCATCCAGCTTTTCTTCCGTCACCAAATATCTGACAAACGCTGCTTTCAGATAAGCTGAAATCGATTCAGGCATTCAAAAATTACACTAAACTCTCATTTGCATCAATTGAAATCATGAATAAATCATTAAACCCCACACACACACACCTAATCTGTGACGAAGGGTTGCTGCACGCTGCCACCCAGATGGCCCAGAAGGACAGGCCTGTAACTGGTAAACCAGAGCAGAGACTCCAGCTGGCCGACAACAACGTAAACCAGAAACATGTGACCGATACGAGCAGCAGGAACAATTACTGAAATTGCAGACCTCCGTTTACTGATTTTTCTGATACTTTTGCCATATATCCTGCTTTTTTGTCTCGCTCTGTCTGAAAACTACGTTTAGTAGCGAGTTAGCTACCGTGAAAACCCTGCAGATAAGAAAGCGACCATTCTTCACTCATTCGTGCCTTATTTTCTGTTCGTGGCAGCAGAACTTTATTCTCTGCTTTAATCTGCGTTCAAAAACGCTCAGATCTCCCTACAAAAGAAAAAAAAGAAGTTGATTTTGGGTTCAGAGAGGTTACTCAAAGTTAAAAGGCTGATGAATAACATTAGTTTGAGAAGTAAAACACGCTCTTTCATAAAGTACTATTAAGATGTGACGTAGCAGGTCAGAGTCCAGTTCACGGGTCATCTTTATTCCCTCACACTGGCCACGGTTACATGATGGTTTTTAATTCTGAAGTAATTATTTCGAATTAAATAATTCAGAATTAAACTATTTTCCTTCGAGTTTACATGGAAATAGTAATTCCGAATTGAGGTTTACATGGAAAACATGTTTGATCGGCTTTCTCCAATTCCTCTTCAGGTCTGGGGGTTGGGAAGGTTCTGATTGGATAGGGGGGGGACCGGAAGTTACGTCTACCGGAAGAAAAACAAACTAAGCCGCTAGAACTTTGAAAAGCTCACAATTTTTATGTTTCCTGCTAGGGCTGTTCGATTTTGCCCAAAAATAAAATCTCGATTTTTTTCTCTCAAAATCCAATTTTCGATTACGATTACGATTATTTTGTGAATTGACAAAAGGCAAAGAAATGATTTCAAATATGCAGTTTTTTTATTGAACATTTGCCCCATTGGGCTTTAAGTGCAAACTTTGCTCTTATTAAACCAAAAATGAATGAATAAAGTGCAAAACTCTGTAAAATAAGTTGAAAAAAAGTTTTAAAAAATATAATTAAATATAAAAGTTTTATCTCTGAAAAAAAAAAATCTGCAAATCAGCACTTGCAAACATACAGTAAGTTATATTTCCAATTAAATAAAACAAGACATTTTCTAATTAAACTAAACTGGGTCTTTGCATGCTAAATAATAATGCAACCCATGAAGGAGGTAGAGGTGTGTAATGTCAGTCATTACATTTGCTATTCACATTTGCAAGTTTTTTGCAAGGAACACGAGCCGGTCCTCCAAGCTATTTATTAAATAAATGGTATCTGCTCTTGACCAGCGTTTACTGCTGCTGCCATCTTGAAACTTTGTTTGGAAAACGGGATATAAGCGTCATGGAGACAGACGGGCGAGGGAACGAGCAGCGCAGAAAGACCGGAATTAATTTAAAGAGATATGAGTGTATACATGATCTGGAATTATTCTATTCGGATTTAAAATCAGAATAAACCAGCCACTTACTTCGGAATTACGTTTAATTCAGAATGGCCATTTTCATTCGGAATTAGGTGTTCACATGGTAATTTTTACTCATTTTAAATAGGATTTCATTTTAATTCTGAATTAAACTTCCCATGTAAACGCACTCAATGTGGACGTCACCGGAGCCATGTCTTTCTGTCCTGTCTGGATCTACGTTGGGAAATTAAGCTCTTTAAAAAAAAGGTGGAAGGGAAAAACTAACATAGTCAAGACTGTTGCAAACAAACAAACAGGGCTGAGCGACTGCAACACTGCATCTTTACTGTACAAGCAAAGATAAAACGCTCAGCTGACTTTAGTGTTGCGATATTGTGGTGACAATGCCGCCAATGGACGGATTGATTGTTTCGGCTGATGAGCTCAAAAGCCCCCCTCTGTCTGGAAAAAGAGCAGGGGGGGTGGGGGGGGCTGACAGATACTCAGAGCGGCTCGGTATCGACCACCCGACTGATGCCTCATGAACTGAGCTGGCTGCCCCGCCCGGCCCGGCCACCCCGGCCCGGCCCGTCTCTACCCACCTCAACCCCTCCCAGCCCCAGCCAAACTGACCCCATTCCCCCAGCGGACACACCGACAATGAGGGAAAAAGGAGTGGGAACTTTTAAATATATGAAAACGAAAGGTCACCAGTAAGAGTGGCAGTTGTCAAACTGTTCTGGAAAACATTCAGCAAGTAATAAACGGAAAATACCACCCGGAGTGCAACAAGAGGAACATTGTTTGCACCAGAAAGACCACAGACACAGCCGAGGGTCGTGTTAACGTCACAGAGCAACACGGATGCATTTTGAGTCACTACAGGAATATTTTGGGAGTCCTACAGTGATGGCAGGGGAGATAAAAATATCTCCAAGTAGGATAAGGTCACTGTTGAATAACACAGAAAAAAGAGCCAGCGACAGCATCAGGACAAAGTCCTCATTGATCCGACAATTACAACGCATGGAGATATCTACAACGCTCAAAACAATCTGCCCCGTCTAGTTCGTAACTTCCTGGAAGAGGAAACACAAAAAGAAAAGATTTAAATGGCCCCTTTTCCTTGTCGGTGGTTACTCACAAAGCTGCGTTGCCTCCTGGCTGCCTGCGAGCCCGTCATGTTTCAGCAGGAGAGGGATGCAAAGGCCCGCTGGCGATGACCCCAGAGATTCCCACCACACCAGATTTTCCCAACTCAAAGCCCAACCACCACAGAGAGGAAGACAACAGGAGGTCTGGTCCCGGTCAAGTCTGCAGCAGGCAGACACGCCCAGACCGGAAGCCAAGCACCACCCTTTCAAAATAAAAGCTTCTTGCTGAGTTGTGTTTCAATACGGCGCTTTAGAAGCGCTGCTCCACTTCCAGAAGTGTTTGCTCGGACTAAATGAGCAGTACCGGGCGGTCGAGGGTGGCATCGCTGCCGTCGTGTTTAACGGGGATTTAGGCACCGACTTGTCCCTCGCTGGCTTATTTTCGTGTGACAGGGTGTGCAGGTTCCAGTGGATGCATGTGCTGACCCAGAAACAGATTTGAATCAGCAGACAATCGAGTCTACTTGATTACCTTTAATTGCTGTTCAAATCTTATCTAAGTTATTTTTATCAATGATTAGTCAACTTCTGCTCATTAGCTCTAGTAAGGTGGTTAAGAGTATCCTCCGTAAGGTCATTACATAGCTCTTGCAGCTACCGGAGACACATTCCTCTCGTTTGATTGTTTTATTTAGGATCCCCCATTAGCATTAGCTATTCTTCCTGAGATCTCACATACACACAACACACAAATTAACACTTAATACATAACAGACATACATTATACATGACAAACAAAACAATAATAGACACAACTCCCTCTATGGAACCGGATCCAGCACCGGCCTAAAAGACCATTTGGAGTTGGCTGAAAAGCCCTATTAGACAGTTTATCACATTTGCATAGAAACACTTGGTGGTCCAAGGAAAAAAGAATAAAGTAAATTAAAAAAATACTGTAAACCAAAGATTGAAAGTGCAATAACCTTCGCCCGCTAAATACCTCACGTATTTTTGCACAAGTAAATATTATCCGTTTTTTGGGTTTACTATTTTTCTCTTGCTCATTTTTCTACATTTTATATTGCTCTTTTTTTTTAATTATTTTGCTATTTATTGGTTATTTTTATTTAAATTTTTTTTAGGATATACTTTTTTATACCTTGTCATACTTTCATGTGTATTTGTATGAACTGTTGAGCGTGTGTGTGTTTTGCTGCTGCACAATTGAATTTCTCCTCTGGGAGATCAATAAAGTCTATTCTATTCTAGTCACAAACAACACAGAGGAGAACTAAATCACCATCATTCTCAGACATAAATACATAGAAATGAAATCAAATAAAACACCTTCATAAATATTTGCATTTCCATCGCAGCAACTTCAGGGTCTATTCTATTTTCTAAGACCTTTCTCACCACGAAGGGAACAATCAACTGCTCTGTGGTCGGTCAATACAAAGAAAAAAAGTGTGTCGATACCGTCAAATGGTACAAATGTACGCTTAATGGTTGGGCCAATCCTAAATCATCACTTGCTCCCACCTCTCACTCTCTCACTAAAGATGTAGAGATGGGTCCCCCCTGACTTAATAAACCCATATCTGTAACGGAGGAATTATGGCGTCGTTTCCACTGATCTGCCAGGCGGCGGCCTTGCCATCAGATCACTGCCATTCCTATCAGGGTAGGAATCTGAGGGAAAGCACACGACGGCATGCTGTCCTCCAGAGAGCTCCCATCTCCATGACCCTCACAGAAACCTCACTGTTCCGTCTAAATGTGCCGAGCGAGCAAAAGGCAGAATGAAAAGTCTGGCGGTTGTCAAACAGAAACATACCCACAAGGACAAATTAAGAATAAAAGAAAAACCCCCAATTTAAATCAGATCAACTTGTTATGGCAGGAGTGATTATATTATATTAGCCTTCAGTTTTCATTGTTTCCTCTGCTGATTCTGACAGTTTAATTACTAGCTGCTTATTCTCTGCAACAGACAGCAAAATGACCCAATTACCTCCGCAGGATCAATAGGATTTCACCACATCTTATCATCGGCACCCTGTTTGTGCAGCACAAGTCTCATGTCCAGCTGACTCTCTGCTGCTACCGAGACGAGTCATGAGACCGATGATATCACATGTAGACATTTAGGTCTTTGCAGTTAGACGCTAACCAGGATACTGGGACAAAAGGGGACGTATGGCGGAAACCCGGGAAAGCAGAGCATCTAAAACACAACATTTGCCTGATTCAGAGTCTGAACTGGAGCATGAAGGGCTTTGAAAAACATCTGTACAAACTGATCACACTTCAGGACAAGAGTTAAAAAAAAAAGAAGCTCACAAGTGCTAAAAGCATTGGTGAATTATCACAAATTGAGAGCGATTAATTTCAGTTATTTATCAAGCATTCGCTTCCTCTCATGTCCTATTTAACATGACATGAATTATATAAGTGATGTGTATATGCCGTTCAAGTCAGCATGTGAGGTATGTGCATTCTTATTTATGCTTGGTTTCAATGACAGTCGCGTTTCCATTGGACTTCTGTGCAAAAGAAAATCAAATATCTGAATGTGTGATGAGGGCAGCACTGCAGGGGGTCAGCCTTTCCTTTGAACCGCGTTTTTTCCTAATAAGCGTGATTCTCATAACTCTCCATGATCTCGTCCTGCGAGACTTCTCTTCAAAGCAACAAAAAAGAAAATCCCAACGTTGAAGAAGATGGACAAAAACCACGTAGAGGTAAAACCCCTACGTGATGCAGTAATGATTAAACAGTGTTATAGAACAACTTCATCGTATTAATGAGGCCAAAAATAGCCGTAAAACAAGATTTTGATGACATCACATGCAGCGCTGCCACAGATGTCCAAATGCAATAGGTGTTTACATTTTACTGTGGCGCTAAACCATTATCGATACGTCTGAAGAACCACCTCATGGAAGCGTTAAATAGGTTTTTATGATATTTGGCCATTTATTCAAATTAGAGATGGTTCAATTACATGTTTTTCTTTGAGATATTTAGGTTTTGCACTTGTGACATAAAAACGGTGTAAGGTCCCGGCTTTCCAGAGATCTCCAGCTAGTGGGAAAGGAAGCCAGTTCGACTTCCTTTCCCACTAGCTGGAGCTTTGTAGAACCTCTATGGAACCGGATCCAGCACCGGCCTAAAAGACCATTTGGAGTTGGCTGAAAAGCCCTATTAGACAGTTTATCACATTTGCATAGAAACACTTGGTGGTCCAAGGAAAAAAAGAATAAAGTGAATTAAAAAATACTGCAAACCAAAATGTGGACAGTGTCTCAAAGATGCGGGCCAAGACAGGACTGAGGTGAGCTTAGGGATTTATGGAGAGGGGGGGGGGGCATCCATCCCCCCTTTCCATCCATTATGTCTTTTCATCAATGAATGTGGTTTTACTGCTATTTCAACATTTAGAGTCATCACCAGAAAAATAACACCAGAAAAATAACAATTTTCACCTGTTTCAAGTAAATTTTCACTTGAAATAAGTAAGAAAATCTGCCAGTGGGACAAGATTTATCTTCTCATTACAAGCAAAAAAATCTTGTTCCACTGGCAGATTTTTCTACTAATTTCAAGTGAAAATCTACTTGAAACAGGTGAAAATTGTTGTTTTTTCCAGTGAAGAGTCTTGTTTTAGGTGTAATGAGATTTTTTTACTAAAATGAGACATTTTAACTAGAAATAAGACAAATATTCTTGTTAAGATTTTGAGTTTTTGCTGTGATCCATGTTACTTATCCTGTGAAGGACAGAGTCATATTGATAAGTTCAGAAAAGTGTTTTTTATTGTTGTGTTTTGATGTATTTGATGTAAGCCCAGTGGATATTTAAAGCTTACAGAAGGCTGCATTTAACTGCTGCTATGTCATTCCTGCAGTATTTCTGCAGGTGTTTTGGTCACTGCTATTATTTGTAATATATTATATTATTTGTAATCAGCACAAATTATCTGTCCCCATGTCATAAAATCCACCATCCCCCCTGATTTTTTTTTTTTTTTTACAACTCGAGTACTGGTTTACTTGCTGAAAAACTGCCTTTTATTCCTTAAATTGTGAAAATCCTCACCGGAAGTTGCTATGGTCGTGGTAAAACCGGCTAAACAAGCTTCTTTTTCTACACACATTCAACCCTGTCGCTAGGGGGCGGGACTAACGGGGCTGAAATGTGAACGCTGATTGGAGGAAAGCTTTGAGTGACAGCCGGGGGAGCCAATCGGCAGCCAGGACAGAAACTACTGTTGCCTGCCAGAACCAGTCCAGCAGGCAAAGTACTGTAGTTTTGTCCGAGGTTGGGCCTTAATATCCTGACTGCATCCTAAATACCGTTAGTCACAACAAAGCGACTATTCCATCAGCAATAAAAAAAATACCAAGCACTGCGTAAAGCCCTTTATAAAATCTAATCATAAACGCAGGGTTTGTTCAAGATAGTTTTTGCTTTTTTTACGGTTTCAACCCTTCCAATGAGCCACAAAACACTACAGAATGAAAACAAATTATTGCTGTCCCAAAAGCATTTAAAAAAAGAAGATATTTCAAAGGTATTTCCTAGCAAATTGAGCAAAAACGGTGGTTTATACTCACACTTTCCGTCACCTTCTCGTTGACCGTCGGGAGAGGAGTTTTTGTTGACATCTTGTCTATTTCTCCTTAACCAGTGGTGCTCTGGTGTCCACAGCCTTTAGTCCAACACCGGGGGAATAAAGTGATCTCTTTTCTGAGCAGGTTTCTCTGGGGAAACAGCATGGATCGTGACTGTTTCCAAAGCAGACCGGACGTGACAGAATCCCCCACCTGAGCTGCTGGAGAGCGGAAAAAAAACGGACTGGAGAGAAAAAGAAGCTCGTTTTCAGCATTCACATGACGCATGTACACTGATACCGGCCTGGGCTCCCACTAAAGCAGGCAGAGGGAATCAGTGCGGGCTCGGGTGTGAGTTTGATCACTAAACTAACGCCAGGGCGCAGTCGGGCTCACTTACAACAACCACCGAGGGCTTTTCTGCCCCCCACAAAAACAATCTCTTTAGGAAAAAAATATAAAATATATATGGCATCGAGTGTCAGTGGTGGGTGTCTGGGAGAGGGGTTTTCCAGGTCCAGGGGGGTGAAACACTCGCCGCCGGCTCGGTTTCTCCCATCTCCTCGGGGCCGGAGTGAAGGCTGTTTTAGGTGGGACCAAAATGGCTCCGCGGCGCTGGCTGGATTAGGACGCGTTCAGGGACCGCGAGCAGGCTCCGGAAAACAGGGCTCTCAACCAAGTTAAGGCTTTGTTTTTACACGATTAGATGATTACCGTGTCTACCACGGAGTATTAGGGCCAAACTACGACAAAAAAAAAGAAGGAAATTACGAGAATAAAGTCGTAAAATGATGAGAATACAGTCGTAATATTACGAGAATAAAGTCGTAATATTACGAGAATAAAGTTGTAATATTACAAGAATAAAGTCATAATATAATGAGAATAAAGTCGTAAAATCACGAGAATAAAGTCGTAATATCACGAGAATAAAGTCGTAATATTACAAGAATAAAGTCGTAACATTATGAGAATAAAGTCGTAATATTACGAGAATAAAGTCGTAACATTGCGAGAATAAAGTCGTCATATTATGAGAATAAAGTCGTAACATTACGAGAATAAAGTTGTAACATTACAAGAATAAAGTGGTAATTTATGAGAATAAAGTCGTAACATTACGAGAATAAAGTCATATTACGAGAATAAAGTCGTAACATTACGAGAATGTCGTAATTTATGAGAATAAAGTTGTAATATTACGAGAATAAAGTCGTAACATAACGACAATAAAGTCACAATATAATGAGAATAAAGTCGTAAAATCACGAGAATAAAGTCATAATGTTGCGAGAATAAGGTGGTAATTGAATAAAGTTGTAACATTATGAGAATAAAGTCGTAATATTACTAGAATAAAGTCGTAACATTGCGAGAATAAAGTCGTCATATTACGAGAATAAAGTCGTAACATTACGAGAATAAAGTCGTCATATTACGAGAATAAAGTTGTAACATTACAAGAATAAAGTGGTAATTTATGAGAATAAAGTCGTAACATTACGAGAATAAAGTCGTAACATTACGAGAATAAAGTCGTAATTTATGAGAATAAAGTTGTAATATTACAAGAATAAAGTGTTAATTTATGAGAACTCTAACAGGAAGAGTGTGTTAAAATGTTGAATATTGAGTATCTTGTGACGTTATATTTATATATTTATAATATATTTAATATTACGATTTTATTCTCGTAATATTACGACTTTATTCTGGTAATATTACGAATTTATTCTCGTAATATGACAACCTTATTCTCGCAATGTTACGACTTTATTCTCACAACATTATGACTTTATTCTCGTAATTTTACAAGTTTATTCTCATATTATTATGATTTTATTTTCTTAATTTCCTTTTTTTTTGCCCTAATACTCCGTCGTACCGTGTCAGTGTTCAATTTCCGATGAGATTTAGGGACTAAATTGTGGAATGATTTTTTCCACCTGGCAAAGAGCTCTTCCTCTTTGAAATGTTATAAAAGGCGTTTGAAGGAACTTGACTGCTGTTTTGTAACTGTTTTCCCAACGTATTGTTGTACATATATCCATGTTTTATTGTTTTTTTTGTGTTTCACTCATAGTGACGTGATCATTTCTACCATTAGACTTATTTCTCAGGAATCAATAGAAGTTGTAAAAACAATATCCCATGCACACTCACACTTTTTTTTGTCTTTATTCTTTATTATTATCTATATATTGCATTATTAGTTTGCCATCACTTTTGTGTAGTTATTCCTTTTTGTTTTTGTATGTCAATCTTGTGCTCTTTATAACATGTGACATTTTAATAACTTCGGTGGAGGCTTCAAATAAGCCCATTGGGTTTTTTGCCTCTTCCTGCACTGTATAGTATTTATCTTTGATATTTTCTTGTAAACCTTTAAAACTGTGCTAAACAATAAACTAAACTAATTACCGTGTCAGCGTTGAAAAGCATATACGACTCAAGAATTATAAAAACATTAAGAAAATTTTAGCTATACTTAAAAGATGCTTGTGAAGGTACACATCCTCATTGCAATTTAATCTACATGATTTCCTCTCATTTATTTGAGTCAAGTGAAAACAAAACGTTGCTTAATAGATCATACATATAAACTGATTTGAAATAAAGCTTATGACAAAAAGAATACAAATATTTAAAGAATGTTGTTTTTTTTTTCCTTAATACAGTCAGAAAAAAAGTTGACTGTAGACCTACGGGAGAGCAAAGTTACTATTGCCGACAGCACGTGAAGGCAGCACGAGCGGCTCCAGCTGAACGGTGGAAATGAGGAAACTGTCTGACCTCCGTCCCGCTGGAGCACGACCAGAGGAAACGCTGATTTATGGTCCCGCGTTGCACCAACGCAGAGCCTACGACGAAGGGTACGCGGAGACGCGCGCTACGCCGTAGGTATGCCGTAACCATACGGCATAGCTGTGCGTCGATTTAACGCAGAACCATAATTCAGGCTTAATGTGGTCTGCTTCAAAAGGAAAACGTCTGCGCCGTTTCTGACCCTCACGAATTCAAATAATGAGGTTTAGACCGATAAGAAGAAATACAATTCTGGGAAACCTAGTTTTATTGCGTCTAGAAATATCTGCATCAAGCGTTTAACTTCATGTCCAGTTTATCGTTCAAATTTAGCAATTCAGGTGAATTAAGGAAAATAATTTGTAACAAATGCTCTAATTTCTTAAAATGGCTTGATTACCTTAGTTACATCGTTGATTGCTTAATGTCATATTTTTAGCCCTGTTCATCTGCTCCAAAGAAATTGTCCAGAAAGACAGAAACTTATGTTAGTGAGTGACTAACTTTAAAAAAAAAAAAAGGTCCTACCAAGAATGTAAAAAAAAAAAAAAATAATTAATTAATTAAAGAAGTTCAACTTTTCAGAAAAGACAACTGAAAAATCAAAGGGGACACTGAAGTGAGGTGGATAGCAAAACATTCTTTATTGACCGGAAAAATACAAGGAACCCCCAACAAATGAAAAAACAAAAAAAACAAAAGTGCAGTTAAAATGATCCCAAAAACACCAATGATTAAAATCCCCAAAGCGACTTCATTTAGCCAACTAAATAAATCTCAAATTACAGAATTACTGTGTAGCAAGTAAAGCGCTATATTAAGTCATGCCATAAAGCAGAGCAGGATTTGCAGAGTGATGGGATGAGGAAGGGAAAAGGCCAGCCATTTAGGTCATACAGAGTCAAAGCCTCAAAACAAAAGCATCATCAGTCTCAGATCGCGTCAATGTCAATGTCGTCCTCTTCTTTCTCGGGTGTGTCTGGTTTCACAGTCTCCACTTTGAGTACCCGGGCCGAGGAAGAGTACACCACCTGATGGAGGACACATTTACATTCATCAAGGTCTTTACGGAGGTCATGACAGCCTTTCAAATGCTCAACTTCAGTCTGGTAGAGTTTATGCATCATCATGTTGCACTACAAGAGTGCTTTAAGTTTATTAACGGGATAGCAGGTATACATTTGTCTACACAAAGTGGTAAATACTGTTATTTTCAAAACATGTGAAAGTTCCATGATGGGAGCAAGAGCTATTTTCCTTTTCCAAGTCATCACCAACTACACATCTCATCATCATTATGAGGGTGTTGTGTCTCAGAAGGGCCTGATTGTTAATTTAATTATTCAGAAGAACAATCTTAAAAATTGGGAGATTGGGAGGAACGGCCTCCCCGATCTGAACCCGAACGGTGTTTTGTTGTTGGACTTCTGTGCTAGTCACAGTTTGTCCATAACGAACACCATGTCCAGGCATAAGGGTGTCCATCAGTGCACGTGGCACCAGGACACCCTAGGCCGGAGGTCAATGATCGACTTTGTTGTCGTTTCATCTGACCTTCGGCCGCATGTCTTGGACACTCGGGTGAAGAGAGGGGCTGAGCTGTCAACTGATCACCACCTGGTGGTGAGTTGGATGCGCTGGCGGAGGAGGAGGTTGGACAGACCGGGCAGACCCAAACGGATTGTGAGGGTCTGTTGGGAACGTCTGGCCGAGCCCTCTGTCAGGGATATCTTCAACTCCCACCTCCGGGAGAGCTTCTCTCAGATCCCGGAGGAGGCGGGGGACATTGAGTCAGAGTGGACCATGTTCTCTGCCTCCATTGTCAACGCGGCGGCTCGAAGCTGTGGACGCAAGGTGCCTGTCGTGGCGGCAATCCTAGAACCCGGTGGTGGACACCGGAAGTACAGGATGCCGTCAGACTGAAGAAGGAGTCCTACTGGGCTATGTTGGCCGGTGGGACTCCTGACGCAGTAGATGGGTACTGGCAGGCCAAGCGAGCCGATGCTTGGGCAGTCCTGGAGGCAAAAACTTGGGTCTGGGAGGAGTTCGGTGAGGCCATGGAGGAAGACTTTCGGTCGGCCTCGAGGAAATTCTGGAGGACCGTTCGGCGCCTCAGAAGGGGGAAGCAGTACTCTGCCGGCACCGTTTATGGTGCGGGTGGGGAGCTGTTGACCTCGACTGGGGACATCGTCGGACGGTGGAAGGAATACTTCGAGGATCTCCTTAACCCGACTGACATGCCTTCCACTGAGGAAGCAGAGGGTTGGGGCTCGGAGGCGTGCTCATCCATCACCCAAACCGAGGTCACTGAGGTGGTTCGTAAGCTCCTCAGTGGCACCGGGGGTGGATGAGATTCGCCCTGAGTACCTCAAGTCTCTGGATGTCGTAGGGCTGTCTTGGTTGACACGCCTCTGTGACATTGCATGGAGGAAGGGGACAGTACCGCTGGAGTGGCAAACCGGGGTGGTGATCCCTCTGTTTAAAAAGGGGGACCGGAGAGTGTGTTCCAACTATAGGGGGATCACACCTCTCAGCCTCCCCGGGAAAGTCTACGCCAGGGTACTGGAGAGGAGAATACGGCCGATAGTTGAACCTCGGATTCAGGAGGAACAATGCGGTTTTCGTCCCGGTCGCGGAACACTGGACCAGCTCTACACCCTCCACAGGGTGCTCGAGGGTTCATGGGAATTTGCCCAACCAGTCTACATGTGTTTTGTGGATCTGGAGAAGGCATTTGACCGTGTCCCTCGTGCCATTCTGTGAGGGGTGCTCAGTGAGTCTGGGGTCCGGGGCCCTCTATTAAGGGCTGTCCGGTCTCTGTATGATCGGAGCAGGAGTTTGGTTCGCATTGCCGGCAGTAGATCAGACTTGTTCCCAGTGCATGTTGGACTCCAGCAGGGCTGCCCTTTGTCACCGGTCCTGTTCATAATTTTTATGGACAGGATTTCTAGGCGCAGCCAGGGGCCGGAGGGGATCCGGTTTGGGAACCACAGGATTTCATCTCTGCTTTTTGCAGATGATGTTGTCCTGTTGGCTTCATCTAACCGGGACCTTCAGCATGTGCTGGGGCGGTTTGAGGCCGAGTGCGACGCGGCAGGATGAGAATCAGCACCTCCAAAACCGAGGCCATGGTTCTCCACCGGGAAAGGGTGGCATGCCTTCTCCGGGTGGGTGGAGAAGTCCTGCCTCAGGTGGAGGAGTTCAAGTATCTCGGGGTCTTGTTTACGAGTGAGGGAACGATGGAGCATGAGATTGACAGACGGATGGGTGCAGCGTCCGTAGTTATGCGGTCGATGTACTGGACCGTCGTGGTGAAGAAGGAGCTGAGTCGAAAGGCGAAGCTCTCGATTTACCCGTCAATCTACGCCCCTACCCTCACCTATGGTCATAAACTTTGGGTAGTGACCGAAAAGACAAGATCGCGGATACAAGCGGCCAAGATGAGTTTCCTCCGCAGGGTGGCTGGACGCTCCCTTAGAGATAAGGTGAGGAGTTCGGTCACCCGGAAGGAGCTCAGAGTCGAGACGCTTCTCCTTCACATTGAGAGGAGTCAGCTGAGGTGGCTTGGACATCTGTACCGGATCCTCCTGGACGCCTCCCTAGGGTGTTCCAGTCATGTCCCTCCTCCCTAGGGAGGTGTTCCAGGCATGTCCCTCCTACCTAGGGAGGAGTTCCAGGCATGTCCCTCCTCCCTAGGGAGGTGTTCCAGGCATGTCCCTCCTCCCTAGGGAGGTGTTCCAGGCATGTCCCTCCTCCCTAGGGAGGTGTTCCAGGCATGTCCCACCGGAAGACCCAGGACACGCTGGAGAGACTATGTCTCTCGGCCGGCCTGGGAACGCCTCGGACTCCCCTCGGAAGAGCTGGAGGAAGAGATGGAGGAAGAGATGGAGGAAGAGATGGAGGAAGAGCTGGAGGAAGAGCTGGAGGAAGTGTCTGGGGTGAAGGAAGTCTGGGCATCTCTGCGGAGGCTGCTGCCCCCGCGACCCGGGAACGAATAAGCAGCGGACGATGGATGGATGGATGGATGGATGGACGGATCTTAAAAAAACTGTACCTCAACGTTTTCATGATCTTCCTCCTCTTCCTCGCTCCCCTCCCTCTCCTTTAGGCATTTAACAAAAGGAGCAGCCTTGGCATGGATCTCTTCGGCAAGTTCCTTGGAGACGTACTTCTTAGAAACCTGGCGGGGAGGAAACGGCTTATTAAAAGAGCGGCATTGGAATCAAAAAAGACAATTCAGAACAAAAACTGATCAAGTAAATAAGATGTCAACACAAAAAAGGTCAGTTCAATGCAAAAACGTTCCCCCTCAGAGTTTCAGTCAATTCAGTCACATATTTCTTTAGCCAGGAGAAAACCAGCAGCGCGGCATGTGGCCTCACCTTCTCCGCCCAGGCAAAGATGACGTCCTCCTCCACCAGGTCGGCATCTTAAAGGTCCTTGAGGATGATGGCCACGCGCGGCAGCAGCTGCACCTGATGCAGCTTCACCACGCACTCAAAGCCTCCCAACAGATACTTCTGGGCCTTTTTGTTGTTGTGGCAGAACTGAAAAAGGACAACATTTAAACACTTATGAGAATATATAACAAAAACATTGTAAAAATCACCAAGACAAGAGTTTTTAAAGCATAAACCTAAAATTTTACACATAATTTACAAAAACGTGCATAATAAAATCTACATGAGTGAGAAGAGCTGAACAACACAATGTCAACATCTGTAGTGGTAAAGTCGTTGGCATGGCAACCAGCTCCAATAAACTCCCTTACTGCAAAAACAACTGCCGTCAAGAAATCCTAATATTTTTCACATGTAGCTCAGAACTCAATAGCAACATTGAGCCACTCTGCTCTGGTGAACTTCAGTAGATTCCATTCCTCAAACAAACATATTTCTGTCCATCAGCTCAACTCCTGCCTCTTATCCAAACATGCTCACTTCTTTAACAAGTGTTATTGAGAAGCAGACAAAGGCTGCACCAGATGTGCTTTGTTGGCATAAAACTCTTGGTCCAGTATCACCATGGGCACGTTGGAATAGTGAATAAATTACCTCATGTCTCTGTAATACTTGATAATGGTCAGGAGGATTTAGCAGGCGGTCATTAAGAGAGCCACACTGAGGGAAATGTGGCAGATAATGGTTAAGAGCTCAGCCACAAGATACGCTTCAGTAAAGACAAAAACTGCTGGTTGCAGGTAACATGGTATGAAACACTACTGGGTTCCTGCAGCTCAGCTGCTCAGTAACTGGAGGTTGACGCATTGGTCACTGTATCAGCGATAATGTTGGTAAAAGTCGATTCATTCTTGTCTGCCTGCAATACTGCCGGATTGGGAAAAACGGTTCCCGAGAACAACCAGCGATTTCCTTTCCATAGCTTACACTAGTCTTGTTTTGAAAAAAATTGATGTTCCGATTCTAAATCGATTGTCATATTAATTCCTAAAAATAGATTTATATGTCTAAAGATCAAATTTCTTTTTTCATCATGACATTACAGCTTTTGGTATTTTTTTGTCTATGCCCAAAAAAGGAATGTTTTGTTGGACATGAGCATAACTAGTGCCATGTTTTTGCCTTTAAATATGTTTAAAGGTATGAAAACATTAAAGTTTTCAGTTATAATTGCATAAATTGTCTATATTTCTTGTTTTATATACTGTCTTGGAGTTACTTTTACATAAAACGCTAAAACCCAAATTCTCAAAAATGGGAAAAAATAAAACTGATTTCATACATCTCTGTTTGCCCTGGATCTATTTGATAATTCTGACCCACACGATTTTTCTGAAAGCAGTTACAAAAGCATTCTGGGAGGTGATTGGTCCTTACAGCATCATTAGCTGCCAATACTTGCTGTTGAATTTCAATATAATACTAGTATTAATATGTTGTATAACTACAGTCATATAATTCATGCAACAGCTGAAAAAACATTTTTAATAACACTAACCCAATTCAATATCGGAATCGAATCGGATTGAATCAAAGCGTGATAATCGATTCTGAATCTTAAGAATCTGAATTGAATCTTGACATTTGAATCGATCCCCAACCCTCGCTTACACTGCGTTTGGGAGGTGATGCTGTAGTTAAAGCTGCAATGTCATACGACATGCTATGTTGAAGTGAACCAGCGTTTCCTTTTCCTCCAGGGATGCTGCCCTACGTGTTTTAGACGTTTCCCAGCTTCAACATACCCGATTCAAAAGAACGGATTTCACAAATCTCTGAATAATCCATTTATTTGAAGCAGGAAAAGGCCTTAAACATGCAGGGATCACAACCCTGCAGGAAACTATAGAGCTGGACCCCGTCGCTCACTGCAGGATATTTGACCACAGCCAATGTCTTTTCTGGGGAAGAGTATCAGAATTAACAAACTAACAAGTGGCCTACACTGAAGTCCCTTTACCTGTTTGACACCACCTCTAGGAGAGTTAGAAACGTAGATGTGTCTGTAGAAGTGCAGCACAAATAGAGCTGACAGAATTATGCCACGAAGACAACATCCCACACAGGATGGTCTCTGCAGATTTTTACCATCGTAGTTTTCCAAATACACATGACAATTAAGTCACTGTGAGATCACACAAGCAACACTTGTAGTTGCAATTCAAGGGACTTAAAGGTATAGTCTGTAATCGTATTCAAGAACATTTATTGTTATACTGGGTGAAATGGTCCTTCCATTCTGAGAGTAGCAGGTGAATAATGTGTTCTGAAAAAGGAAAGAAAAAAATCTGACCTCTCTGACAGCTTTAATCCTGTAAAAACTCTAACCAATCTGTTTTTTGCTTCAGAGGACCAGAGGCTTGGCAGGGGGGAAAGAACCAATCAGATGCCTTCATTTTAAGTCCTGCCCACGCCCCCCTCTGTTCCATGCGCGCACTCGTCACGTCGAAAATCTTGCCGGAAAACTTCACACACTCGAGTCACGTTTGCTGAAGAATGCCGCAGAAAACGAGAAAACGCAGCCAAAAATACCATCTCCAGCGTTACTTGTAACGGCTCGTCCTGCTAAAAAGGCTAAAAAAAGAAAGCAAAAGTGCGATTCTGCCGCACAGGTTGTCCGCTACTGGTGGTCTGGTCTCTGGAGGCGTCTCCATCCCGGCGAGGGTGGAGAGCGCCAGTGGCGGTGTGGTGTGGTGTTGTGCAGGCTCTGTTGCATCGGCTATGCCGTAAGGTACGGCGTAGCCTACGCGTCGACGCGAACCATTCTGTGTTGGTGTTACGCGGAACCATAAATCAGCCTTCAGTGTGTGCTCTGTGTGCTGTTCTGAACACTTCTGTGTTGTGCTCATTTTGCTGGGACGTTGGGTCCCTCCGCCGAGACACAACTTTTGCAGTATGCGTTCATTGTTGTGTCTAAAAATGATGCGCAGTGCCCACCCAATCAGAAACGGTACACATATTCTGTGATATTTTTTTATATTTATAAAAAAATTAAATTATAAAAAAATAAAGGATCCCCATAACTTTGATTGGGTGGGCAGGACGCACGTTTGGACGCACGTTTGGTAGGACACAGCCCACCCCTGCCCCCCCCTAAAACCGGCCTCGCTTAAAGGTGAATGAGACACGGGGTAGTTTTGTTGAAAATGTGCTGTCCAAAATGTCCTGGAAACGCAAATGCACGTTCCCCAAAGTTTTTGGGGGCGTGGCTTTGGACGGAGCGCTGATGGGAGGGGGAGGAGGGGGCGGGGCTTAGAGGAGGTGCCTCTTTCAAATCTTGCTAGCTCGCCAACATTACTGACTATACCTTTAACAGAGAGTTTTACATGATTGGGTAAAGAATTCTATTCTTTCATTCCTCTATACAGGACTGTACGTTTGATGGCATTAGATCTAACCTTAGGTATTGTAACATTTCCAACAGTTGCATGTCTAGTGTTGTGACAGTGATTTTCTGCACTAAAAGAGAGGTTTTTAAACAAATCATATGGCTTTTTTAAAAACAGATATGTTTCTTATCACAATCAAGAGTGAGTATATGAGTCTGTCTTTGACCAATAACCAGTTGAGTTTCTTGTGCATTGAGATGATATTTGTCCTATTGTCGCACTTGAGAATAGTGCGGGCAGCTCTGTTTTGTATATATTGTAAAGCATTCAACATTTCACCATTTGCACTGGACCAAACTGCTGGGCAATAGTCAAGGTTTGATAGTATAAGTGATTGGGGTCTCAGCGGGGTCCACAACATCAGACTGGCATAAGCTGGAGAAGGGAATCATCACTGGATGCACAATTTCAGTAATCCTCTTCACACTTGCCATGAACATGCTGTCGAAGTCTGTTGAGGTTCGAGTGCAGAGGACCCTGTATGGGAAAAACAACATGCTGAAGCTCCCCATCAGCAGCCTGAATGAAGAATTCAAGGTGAGCCGTACTAGGGAGGTGCTGCAATACAGAGAATTATTTGACCCAAAAGTCTCTCAAGCTGGGATTGAAGTCAGAACGGGGCGGAAATGGAGGGCAGCAGAGGCCGTGGATGTTGCTGAATCACGGCTGCGGCACAGGGCTCTGGTTGGGACAGTGGCTCGGGGAAGGGCAGGCCTGGGTAGCAGTACAACACCTCGCTACGACAAGACAGAGGGGAAGGACAGGAGAGCATTGCTTCAGGAAGAGGTGCGGGCAGCAGTGGAAGAAGAGCGAGCCAGCACAATGGTTGGAATGCGGCAGCAGGGAGCCTGGACGCGGTGGAAGCAGGCAGCAGAACGCAAAGTCACTTGGACTGAGCTGTGAAGAGACGAGCCCCAGCGCCTAAAATTCCTGATCCAGGCCGTCTATGACGTGCTGCCAAGCCCGTCTAACCTGTTCTGTTGGGGGAAGGTGGAGTCTCCAGCTTGCGCTCTGTGCCAGAAGAGAGGGACCCTGGAGCACATCTTGAGCTGCTGTCCGAGAGGCCTGAGCGAGGGGCGCTACCGCTGGCGTCATGACCAGGTCTTGAAGGCTATAGCGAACACCATCTGCAGCGGAATTGCCCACTGCAAGCGCCTCCGCCCAGAGAAGAAGACCATCTCCTTCATCAGAGCTGGAGAAGAACCACCAGCTGCTGCCAGGACCTCCTCCTCTGGCCTGCTATCAATGGCACAAGACTGGGAGCTGAAGGTTGATTTGGGGAAACAATTAAAGTTCCTCGACAACGTGGCCATAACATCACTATGGCCAGATGTGGTGCTGACCTCAGCAACCTCCAAGCAGGTCGTGCTCCTGGAGCTAACGGTCCCTTGGGAAGACCGCATCGAGGAGGCCAATGAGAGGAAGAGGGCTAAATACCAGGCTCTGGTGGAGGAGTGTCGGCTCAATGGGTGGCGAGCAAGATGTGAGCCCATTGAGGTGGGATGCCAACACATGGCCAACGTTCCAGGGGCTGTCCTGGGGACTGGGCAGACTGGAGAGACAGCTCGGGGGGGGCGTCCCCGAGGCCTAGGCCTGGGTCTTGGCGTGGGTCTTGGCGGGGGGCGTGACGGGGATTCTTGGCTGGGCTCGGGGACTTGGCTGGGCTTGGGGACTTGGCTGGGCTCGGGGACTTGACGTGGCTCGGGGACTTGACGTGGCTCGGGGACTTGATGTGGCTCGGGGACTTGACGTGGCTCGGGGACTTGACGTGGCTCGGGGGCTTGACGTGGCTCTGGAACTTGACATGGCTCTGGAACTTGACGTGGCTCTGGAACTTGACGTGGCTCTGGAACTTGACCTGGCTCTGGAACTTGACGTGGCTCTGGAACTTGACATGGCTCTGGAACTTGACATGGCGGCGGAGGTACCCGGGTCCGAGGCGCCGGCTGCGGGGGTACCCGGGTCCGAGGCACCGGCTGCGGGGGTACCCGGGTCCAGGGCGCCGGCTGCGGGGGTACCCGGGTCCGAGGCGCCAGCTTCTGGGGTACCCGGGTCCGGGGCGCCGGCTGCGGGGGTACCCGGGTCCGGGGCGCCCCCTCAAGGGACAGATCCCAGATGTCCCCACAGTCCACATCCAGGGCGGGCTGGGGGGGGACACGGGTCCTCGGAGCTGGCTGGGGGGCGACACAGGTCCTCGGAGCTGGCTGGGGGGGGTCCGGGACCATCACCGGAGCAGGGGCTGATGCGTCCGGGACCACCACAGGAACATGGGGAGGTGCGTCCGGGACCACCACAGGAACATGGACAGGTGCGTCCGGGACCACCACAGGAACATGGACAGGTGCGTCCGGGACCACCACAGGAACATGGACAGGTGCGTCCGAGACCACCACAGGAACATGGACAGGTGCGTCCGGGACCACCACTGGAACATGGGGAGGTGCGTTTGAGACCACCACAGGAACAGGGACAGGTGCGTCCGGGACCACCACTGGAACAGGGACAGGTGCGTCCGGGACCACCACTGGAACAGGGACAGGTGCGTCCGGGACCACCACTGGAACAGGGACAGGCTTTTCCGGGACCACCACTGGAACAGGGACAGGAGCAGGAGCTGGAGCCGGGACAAGCTGGGGCTGGCGCTGGCGCTGACGCCGTCGTCGTTGCCTCCCCTGAGCCTGCAGGCCCCTGGGCCCACCCAGAGCCTGGCATGTTCCCACAAAGGGGTCCAAATACTCCTCCTCCTCGGCCCAGCACAAAAACTCCATTAGCGTGAGGCGCTCTCCCGCTGGGTCCATCTGGTCGGTCCGTTCTGTTATGATTGGTTAGCTGAGGACCCAAGCGCAGGAGAGCAGAGTAGGAGGCAGGAGTTCTCAACAAAAAAGGTTTATTTACCAAAAACAAATCAAATCAAATCAAATCAAACTTTATTTATATAGCACTTCTCATACAAATAATGCAACACAAAGTGCTTAACATAAAACAAATAAACATAAAACTTATTAATGCCCTGCCCCCCTCCCCCCTCCCCCCTCCCCGCAGACACAAGCACACTCCAATTGACTTAGGTTATACACACAGACACACACACAGACACACGGTGCAGACATGGCTAGGCACAGAGGATCCAGGTGAGGAAACGGTAACAGGGAGCCGTCCACGCCAGGAGGTCCCATAGCCCGCAGCTACAAGGGGGGCCACAGAGACCATCCCGACCCGGACGGATAGAGGAGTCCACACCACAGCGGTGAAGCCGTGGTGCAGAGCTCCACAACCATCCAGGCCAGAACCACCCCCAGGACGACACCCCTGCAGGCCAGAGTCACTCCCAGCATGGAGGCTCCCCATGAGGAAACACTGGAGCTAAAAGCTACAAGAAAGCAGGATAAAATACACTAAAGGAGTTTAAAAGAGTATGACATAACATAAAATCCTAAAAGTATGTCTAGAAAGCAAGACATTAAAAACTAAAAGAATAAGACAGTAGAATGTATAAAATAGACCATAAATAACGACTAAAATATTTAGATAAAACATGAGATTAAACAAAAATAAAATATGATAAAAAAGTTTAAACTAAATATAAAACAGAGCAGTAAGATCCAATAAAAATAAGGGTGAGCATAAGAAATTTAAAAGAGTTAAATGAGTCAGTTAAAAGCCTGATTAAAGAGATCGGTCTTGAGCCTCTTTTTAAAAACATCAACAGTCTCTGCGGCCCTGAGGTTCTCCGGGAGGCTGTTCCACAATCGGGGACCATAAAAACTGAATGCCGCCTCCCCGTGTGTCCTGGTTCTTTCTAACTTTTGGTATGGTTAAAAGGCCAGCACCGGAGGACCTCAGGGTCCGTGAGGGTCGATAGGGTAAAAGTAGTGCAGACAAATAAGAAGGCCCAAGACCATTAAGACACTTAAAAAGCAGTAAAAGAACCTTAAAATCGGTCCTGAAGCGCACGGGGAGCCAATGCAGCGATTTTAAAACAGGTGTAATGTGCTCCCGCCCTCTGGTCCTCGTCAGCACGCGTGCGGCTGAATTCTGTAATAATTGTAGGTTCTTAATACTCTTTTTAGGAAGACCAGAGAGCAGGGCATTACAATAATCTAAACGACATGAGATAAAAGCATGCATTAGCACCTCTGTAGTAGCCTGAGAGAGAAACGGGCGGACTCTGGCTATATTCTTAAGATGGTAAAAACCGATATTTGTTATGTTTTTAATATGAGGAATAAAAGTGAGCTCAGAGTCAAAAATCACGCCCAGATTTTTAACTGATTTTGAGGGTTTAAAATCCTGTAACTTTGGTAAAAGTTTCTCTGTCTGGCCTTCGGGACCGATGAGTAAAACCTCTGTTTTGCCCTGGTTGAGCTGTAGGAAGTTTGCTGCCATCCATAACTTGATGTCTAAAATACAGTTAAAAAGGGCATCAATTGGCCCAGTGTCATCAGGAGACACGGCAATGTACAGTTGCGTATCGTCAGCGTAACTATGGAAGCTGATGCCGTGTCTCCTGATGACATCCCCAAGGGGCAGCATGTACAGATTAAAAAGAGTTGGACCTAAAATTGACCCTTGGGGAACCCCACACCTTATCTTATAGATTCCTGAGGAACATGTATCCATACTTACAAAGAAACTTCGATCAGTGAGGTAGGACATGAACCATTTAAGAACAGTACCAGAGAGGCCGAACAGGTGCTTCAGTCTGTTTAATAAAATGTGATGGTCTACTGTATCGAAGGCAAAACAAAGAACTAAAAGCGCTGCTGAGCAGGATCAAGAAACTAAAGACATCACAGGGATCAAAACTGGGCTCAGGAACACAGAGGGAAGAAACAGTACGGACCGACAGGGAACCAAGGAATGACAAGACAAGATATACTGAGGGGATAACGAGACATGACGTGACACAGGTGCAGACACAATCAGGGCAGATGGGACACAGGCGGGGCAAGACAGAAACTGAAGGCTGGGGGGAATGTCAACCTTGACATTCCGCTATACTAATTAATTCGTTATTTATAATAGTTTCTGTCAGGCACACGAGGAATGGACACAAATGCAGACACAAAGGGAAAACGGTTCAAAAGATTTATTGGAGTAAATCTGAGCAGGCAAGGATCAGGCAAAAATCCGACGAGGGGCAGGCAAAGGTCAAGGTCCAAAAAGGCTGTCAGCGAAGGCAGAGGTACCGGCAAGGGCTTAGGCAAAAACGTGGTCTGGGGGCAGAAAAAGATCAAGAGGTCAATGGGTCAAAAACTTGGAGAACTCACTTGGCTTGAAAGACGGCTGAAGGCTTGGAGAACACAAGACAATCTGGCATGGACTGAAGAGAGACTGAGGCTTAAATGCTGTGGGCCTGATTGCACCAGAGTGATTGCAGGTGTTGCCAGGTAGGTGGGGAGGAGCCAGACACACCCACTCAACCTCAGATCGTGACAGTTTCTAATTCATTATTAGTCTTTGCAGAAGCATATATAGTTGAGTCATCCCCGTAGTACATTTTTCTAATGCCCATAGTAAGTCATTAGTAAAGATTGTGAACAATAAAGGTCCAAGACCGCTTCCTTGAGGAACTCCACCTGTTATGGTTTTGTTTTCTGAGTAGCTGCCATTAAAAAACACGGATTGCGTCCTGTTGGATAGATAGCTGTAGAACCAGTTGAGTGTAGATTGCTCAAAGCCGTAGCAAGCCAGTTTTTCTAGTAATATGTTATGATCTATAATGTCAAAAGCATCTGAAAAGTTTAGAAATACAGCACCAATCATGTTCATTTCAATTTCCCTAAGCCAATCATCAGACATGACCGTCAACGCGACCCTACGCCGTACCCTACACCGTACCCTACGCCGTACCCTACGCTGTACCCTACGCCGTACCCTACGCCGTACCCTACGCCGTACCCTACGCCGTACCCTACGCCGTACCCTACGCCGTACCCTACGCCGTACCCTACGCCGTAGGCTCTGCATCGATTTAACCCGGAACCATAAATCAGCTCCGGAGCCGGCAGGCAGTTTTGATCCCGAAATTTTCGGAGCAAATTTCTTAACAGGCGTAGCTACAACTGTTAGATTTCATCTATTAAACCAACATTTATTTTCCTAAATGATTTACTTTAGCCAGCGGTAATTCTCCACAGAGCTGCAGGTTTCTCCCCGGGACGACGGCGCAGGTTGACCCGGCCGTGAGCTGCTGCTGCTCCGAGCCGGCGGCTCTTCTCCCAAAACATCGGATCAAATTTCTTAACAGGCATTATTTGGATAAACTGAGCCCAGTTTGGGGATCTTAACGGTTACTTTTACTCCTGAAAAAATATTAAAACTTAATAAAGTGGCATATTAACAGTGCTACAGTTGAAATTAAAACAGCTTTTATCTCTGGGCTTCCTGATATGGTGTGACGTTTGTGCAAACGTAACTACGCAGTTGCTTACGTACCCGAACGTAAACCACGCAGTGACGTGGCAAGCAAAATTTAGGGGTGGTGCTGAAAAGTAAGGGTAGTGGGTGTATTGGGACAGGCCCCTGGGAAGATTTCAAGTGCCCTAAAATCTGTGGCTTCTTTTTCAGGGGTAGTGGTAGTGAGGGAGGGCTAGTGGTAGAAAGTAGGGGGTGTATTGGGATTGGCCCTTATTGTACGACTATTTGAGCCAGAAAAAGGTAGTCTTGTGGGAATTGCAGAAAAACGCGGAGCCAATTTCCCATTCAAAAAACGTGTGTTGTTTTATTAGAAAACTTCAGAACACTGAAACACAAAATGGAGCTGTCCAGCAGCTAGAACCGCATGGAGCTCAACGTCATGACCACATTTAAAGGGGCCTCATCCCTGAACCACACTAGTTGCATGAAGGACAATATACTGCATTTAATAATGAACGGTGTGTGGGACCACACTTGATGAATAAGGTGAATTATGTCCGTAACATTCACTACAGTCTCTTATTTTTTGGTAGTGGAACTATTTTTGCTTGCTTCCAGGCAAGAGGACATGTGTCGCATGTAAAACTTAAGTTTATGATGTGAACCAACGCTGGAGCAATGTCATCAGCAACCACTCTCAGAAGCCTGCTGTCTAGGCCATCAAGACCGGGTGGTTTTTCTTTGTCCTTTTTCAATAGTTCAATTACCTTGTCCGTGTTAACATTTACCAATTTGAACTTAGAATTTCTATTTTTCATAATTTTATTCCTTATTAATAGATGAGATATATCATTACCTAGATTAGTCATACTTTCTCTTAGATTCACTACTTTGCCTATAAAATAATCATTCAAATAATTGGCAATGTCACTGGGATTAGAAATGAACTCACCATCCTTTACCAGAAAAGCTGGATTGTTTTTATCTTTCCTACCTGTCAGTTCATTTAAGACCTCCCATAGTTTTTTACTATCCTTTTCAACCTCCTTTACTCGATTCTCAAAGTATAATTTCTTCTTTTTCCTGTTTAGTTTGGTAACACAGTTTCTCTTTTTCTTATATAGATCCCAGTCACATTTGCTACCTGTTATAATTGCAGTTTTTTTCATTAGATCTCTCATTTTCATAGCCTCTTTGATTTCATTGTCTAACCAAGGTGTGATTGTATTCCTGACAGTGAACCTTTTTTGTGCATGTTTTTCCACAAGTGGAAAAAATAATTTATTAAATTTAGTCAGGGCCATTTCTGGATTATTGGCATCAAATACTTCAAGCCAGCATACTTCTTTCACCTCTTTAACAAATACCTCTTGATTAAACATGCTGTATGATCTTTTCAGCACCGTTTTGGGACCAGGTTTACCTACTTTAATGTTTCTCACCATTATAACTAGATTATGATTGCTACAACCAATGGGCAGAGACAAAATACGAAAATATGATCTATGCATGTGGCTGTTTTAGTACCATCTTGTTTTACACATATTCTAGTAGGTGTATTCATGACTGGAGTTAGTCCACACGTTGTAGAGGCAATTTGAAACTTGGTTTTTAATGGACAGTTACAAACAAGCCAGTCAATGTTTAGATCACCCATAAAGGAAGTATCCTGACCCAGCACGGTGTTATTCTCCAGCATTGTTTCTAGATATTCATTGTTGGCACTAGGAGGTCTGTAGCAGCAACCAAGTAGAAAAGGCTTCTTGTGAGGTAAATAGGTTTGTATCCACAGTATTTCAATATTGTAATTCATCATATCCGAACGCACTTTTACTGGAACATGATCTTGATCGTAGAAAGCTACTCCCCCACCATATCTATTTCTATCCCTTCTGTAGATGTTGTAACCTTTTATCTGTAACTAGGCGTCATCAAAAGAAGCATCCAAATGAGTCTCTGAGATGGCAAGTATATGCAAGTTATGTTCAAATAGTAGTTCAGTTATTTCATTAATTTTGCTTCTGAGACTATTTATGTTAATATGAGCAATACTTAAAGGTATTGTGACATAATTTTTAACATGCTTTTAACACTATTAAAAGTCTTGGCCAATATCCCTCAAATGTGTCTAAAAAGGTGTAACAAGAAAAGCTTTACTCCAGTACTCCATGCCTGGCTTTTTTATGACAGTGTTTTTTGCTCAGTGAAAAACGCGTCCTTTTCCCCCTTTCCAGCCCCAACCGCCAGCGGCAGAAGGGGCTCTTGGAACCGGATCGCCGGGATCCTCGGCTTCCCGGCTCCGTCGGTCCCAGCGGGTGCCTCGGTTGGAGCCGCCGGCATCGGGGTGTTGGTGCCCGGCCTCCCTCCCACCGCATTTCGGCCCGGTTTCCTTCCTCGCCCCGTTCCGGCCCCACAGGCAGCTGCTCGTTTCGCCCCGTCCGTGGGTGGAGGGGGCGGTGATTTAGCGGACCTATACGTATAGGTCCGCCACCCAACCAGATGCGCCGTTTTTGCATAATTATGCGGAAACTCCCAGAAAGCACACAATACACTGAATGTTAAAAGCTCGTTTTTTTTGGGTGTAATTGATGTCAAGACACCCAACAAAACACAAAAAATCAAGAAAAATTTGTTTTTCATGTCACAATCCCTTTAAACCATTCTTAACTTTTTTATGTTGTGACGGGATTATGTTTGTCATGGGGTGTAGAAAGAGTTCTCAATATTGTCGTACCTTCTTCCTTTAGTTAGGAGTGCTAGTGCGAGGGTGGATAATCAGCCTGTCGTGTCTGAGATAGGCGACGTCTCCTCTTTCACGTGCGGCCTTCAGCTTTGGCATTAGTTATTTTCGTTTCAGCCTTACAGCATCAGTATAGTCCTCATTTATGAAGATCTTGGTGCCCTTCAAGCGTTTGGCTCTTTGTAGAACCGCAGTTTTGTCCTTGTGGTGCAGGAACTTAACAACAATAGATCTCGGTCTGTCTCTCATCACATCGGGTTTCCCTGTGCGGTGTGCACGTTCCACCTCAATCTCCCCTTGTACTTGTAACTTCTGCTTTAGCATGTCTTTCACTTTCACCTCTGAGTCTGTCCAGGATTCCCCTGTGGATTCAGGTATTCCATCAATGACAATGTTGTTTCTCCTAGATTGACCCTCCAGGTACTCGTGTTTGTCCAAAATGACCTGAAAGTTAGTGTATTTTGAAAGATCAAATACTCACTCATCTCACTCACTCATCTTCTTCCGCTTTATCCGTTCCCGGGTCGCGGGGGCAGCAGCCTCAGCAGAGATGCCCAGACTTCCTTCAGCCCAGACACTTCCTCCAGCTCCTCCGGGGGGAGTCCGAGGCTTTCCCAGACCAGCCGAGAGACATAGTCTCTCCAGCGTGTCCTGGGTCTTCCCCGGGGTCTCCTCCCGGTGGGACATGCCTGGAACACCTCCCTAGGGAGGCGTCCAGGAGGCATCCGGTACAGATGTCCAAGCCACCTCAGCTGACTTCTCTCAATGTGAAGGAGTAGCGGCTCGACTCCGAGCTCCTCCCGGGTGACCGAACTCCTCACCCTATCTCTAAGGGAGCGTCCAGCCACCCTGCGGAGGAAACTCATCTCTAAGGGAGCGTCCAGCCACCCTGCGGAGGAAACTCATCTCTAAGGGAGCGTCCAGCCACCCTGCGGAGGAAACTCATCTCTAAGGGAGCATCCAGCCACCCTGCGGAGGAAACTCATCTCTAAGGGAGCGTCCAGCCACCCTGCGGAGGAAACTCATCTCTAAGGGAGCGTCCAGCCACCCTGCGGAGGAAACTCATCTCTAAGGGAGCGTCCAGCCACCCTGCGGAGGAAACTCATCTCGGCCGCTTGTATCCGCGATCTTGTCCTTTCGGTCACTACCTTGCCTGCTCTCTCTTTTGTCCATGTTGCAGCATCCTTTGCCGGACACCGGAACCTGCAGGTGGTCGTGGGTGGCTTGTAGCTTGCATTACGGAGCACAAGTCTTTCCCCGACCCTGCACCCCAACCTGGGACTTGCTGATTGGGCCGGAGCTTCGGGAGCTGCGTGCTGGCCTGCGGTCCCCACCCCTGGTCATCCCGTTGCTGCCCCCCCCTTCTCCTCCCTTTTCTCTCTTTTGTCCTGCAGGTGGCCATGGGTGGCTTGTAGCTTGCATTACGGAGCACAAGTCTTTTCCTGACCCTGCACCCCAACCTGGGACTTGCTGATTGGGCCGGAGCTTCGGGAGCTGTGTGCTGGCCTGCGGTTCCCACCCCCGGTCATCCCGTTGCTGCTTCCACCTGCCTGCTGTGCTGTTGCCGTCCCTGACCCACCAGTCTGGCCCTCGGCAGGAGGGTCCCCCCTGATGAGCCTGGTCCTGCTCAAGGTTTCTTCCCTCCTAAAGGGGAGTTTTTCCTTGCCACTGTTTGGCTTAAGGTTTTTCTCCCACTAGGGGAGTTTTTACCTGCCATTGTTTATGTAATAACTGCTCGGGGGTCATGTTCTGGGTATGGGTCTCTGTAAAGCGTCTAGAGACAACTCTGTTGTATTAGACGCTATATAAATAAAATTGAATTGAATTGAATTGAACTACCCAAAGTTCATGACCATAGGTGAGGGTAAGTGCGTAGATTGACCGGTAAATCGAGAGCTTCACCTTTCGACTCAGCTCCCTCTTCACCACGACGGTCCGGTACATCGACCACATAACTGCGGACGCTGCACCAATCCGAACATCCCATATTATCCATTTTAAATCAATATTTGATTAATATTTTACCTCCCAATTTATCCATTTTGTAATCACTATTTTTGGATTGATAATAAGTATAAAATAATAAGAAATAAAAGTAAAGGCACACAAACAAACAAATTGTCACAATTTCTCGTTTCAAAAGAAGAGTCTGCCAAGTTCAGAAAATTACGTTTAATAACATAATAGCCATAACAATAACAACAATAACAAATAATTTAACAAGGAAAAAGGTTAACCCAAAAGTAATGAACCAAAAAGGAGATGGAGATCCCAGACAAAAAGAACAAAAGAGGGGTGAGCACAGGGCCAGCGACGCGATGGGCTGTCGGACCATGCACTTTCCCCACTAAATAAGAAGAACCAGGTAAACTTATAACCTAAAACAAAACCGACAAAACATGACTACCGGCAATCTCCAACTCCTTTA
This sequence comes from Cololabis saira, assembly GCF_033807715.1. NCBI lineage: Eukaryota > Metazoa > Chordata > Actinopteri > Beloniformes > Belonidae > Cololabis > Cololabis saira. The sequence goes on from NC_084602.1 coordinate 4,980,523, forward strand.
TTTCTATAGTACCTTTCATACAAGAATTGCAGCTCAAAGTGCTTCATAGTAGGAACATAGACATGTTAAGAACAATGAGAAATAGAGAAATAAACAATAATAGCAAATAAAAATTAAAGATAAAAATGATCATATAGAAACATTTAGGTGCAATGATATAATACAGAATTTTGACAAAATTCAGTTCTAAATTCCTTTATAGAACAATTACTAGGATAGGATAAAAGCAATGTTGAATATAAAAAGGTAATTCAATTCAATTCAATTCAATTTTATTTGTAAAGCGTCTAATACAACAGATGTTGTATCTAGACGCTTTCCAGAGATCCAGAACATAAACATAAACATAAACATAAACATAAACATAAACATAAACATAAACATAAACATAAACCCCCGAGCAATTATTACATAAACAATGGCAGGTAAAAACTCCCATAGTGGGAGAAAAACCTTAAGCCAAACAGTGGCAAGAAAAACTCCCCTTTAGGAGGGAAGAAACCTTGAGCAGGACCAGGCTCATAAGGGGGGACCCTCCTGCCGAAGGCCAGACTGGGGGAGTCAGGGACGTCAGCAGCACACAACAGTCATGCGGAGGCAGGGGGGGGGGGGGCGGCTGGGGTGCAGGCAGGCGGAAGCAGCAACAGCAGACATCCACGTAGGCAGGTGGAAGCAGCAACGGGATGACCGGGGGGTGGGGGCCAGAACGCAGCTCCCGAGGCTCCAGCCTGCAAACATGCACAAAAGAGAAAGAGAAGGTAAAAATACTGCACTGAGTCGTAGGTCATACCACACACACTGTTGTGCACTGTGAGTCATATAGCAGCTCTAATTTACAGTACAACCATCACAGTGTGGCTGCAGCAGGTGCAGTGTGTATTACTGGCAACAAAGTGCTTCACAGCAGTAAAAAACATGATTATATATAGACATGGTAAGAACAATTGAAAAATAGAAAGTTAAAAATAACAACAAATAAGGGCCAGTCCCAATCCCCCCCTAGTCCTACTTTTCATCACTACCCCTAAATTTTGCGCTAAATTTTATGTTATGGTTTTGTTTTCTGAGTAGCTGCCATTGAAAAACACGGATTGCGTCCTGTTGGACAGATAGCTGTAGAACCAGTTGAGTGTAGATTGCTCAAAGCCGTAACAAGCCAGTTTTTCTAGTAATATGTTATGATCTATAATGTCAAAAGCTGCTGAAAAGTTTTGAAATACAGCACCAATCATGTTTATCATTTCAATTTCCCTAAGCCAATCATCAGACATGACCGTCAATGCTGTTGCAGTGGAGTGAGCCTTTCTATATGCATGTTGTGAAGTACTGATTATTTCATTATCTGATAAATAGTTATTGATTTGTTCATACACAATTGTTTCCATCATCTTTCCAAGTACCGATAGCAGACTTAGGCCCTGTCCCAATACACCCACTACCCCTACTTTTCAGCCCTACCCCTAAATTTTGCGCGTTCCCGTGAGGGTAGTGGTGTCCCAATTCCTCTTTTCATAGGGGGAGTGGGGAAAACGAGGGTTAGTGTGTATGAATCTAGCCCTTCACAGTGAGGGATTTCAGATGTTGACTTCGCGACCGAGGGCCAGAAAAATTTCCCAGAATGCTTTACGTCATCATTTGCAGACTTGAATCAAACAAAAAAACATGGCGGACATTTCAAATTTTTTAGTGAATAGAATCAATATTTTGAGTTAGTTTCTGCATAAAAATGTGTTTTGATTACATTTCTAGCGAGAAATATATATTTTACTTTCATTCTTCGCATGCCCGTTGTTGTGAAGATCTCGCGAGAATAAAGGCTGATTTATGGTTACGCGTTACACCAACGCAGAGCCTATAGCGTAGGTTACGCGGCGTCGCGCGCTGTACACCGTAGGCTCTGCGTCGATTTAACGCGGAACCATAAATCAGCTCCCGAGCTGGCGGCTCTTCTCATCCCCGAAAACATCTAAGCAAATTTCTTAACAGGCGTTATTTGGATAAACTGAGCCCAGGTTGGGGATCTTAACGGTTACTTTTACGCCTGAAAAAATATTAAAACTTAAAAAAGTGGAATATTAACAGCGCTACAGCTGAAATTAAAACAGCTTTTAGCTCTGGGCTTCCTGATATGGTGTGACGTATGTGCAAACGTAACTACGCAGTCGCTTACGTACCCGAACGTAAACCACGCAGTGACGTAGCAAGTGGTGTCCCAATCCCTAGGGAACATTACAAGGGCCTTGTGGCTTCATTTTTAGGGCTAGTGGTAGTGGGTGAGGGCTAGTGGTAGAAAGTACAATACACCCCCTGTATTGGGATTGGCCCTAAGAGTAAGGGCTAATCCAAATACACCCTCACTACAATACAATACACCCACACTCCTTAACAAGGTAGCCAAAGACGCCGGTTGTGCAGAACTGCGACAGTAAAGCTTGAGTTATGGTTCTGCGTCAAAACGACGCCGTGCCTACGGCGTGTGGTCTGCGTCGACGCAGACCACACGCCGTCACTGACGCCGTCACTGACGCCGTCACTGACGCCGTCACTGACGCCGTCACTGACGCCGTCACTGACGCCGTCACTGACGCCGTCACTGACGCCGTCACTGACGTGCACCTCCCGAAAATTGTAACTACGCGTCGAGGCGACGCAGACCACACGCATACCGAGAAGGCTGTGATTGGTTCACTTGGTAGCAACACATTTCCGGTTTCCAGTTTGAAGCAGTCGTGAACTTTCAGCACTCTTTTCTTCGTGTATGTGTGATTTTTTTGTTTTGTTTTTTTGCACAATAGTTGTCCTTATCTCTTTGATTCACTGTGACCGGAAAAAGTCGGATAAACCAGTCAGGAAAAGATCGCGAATTAGCGGTCACGGGGGGTACTGCACCGCGGAGAAATGGAGAGACGGAGAAGTCCGAAGGTTCACGACGGCATCACGGCAACGGCGTGTGCTCTGCGTTGGGTTGACGCAGAACCATAATACAGGCTTTAGTCCTTACTAAAGAGTGGAGCTCCGACGAGGAGCTCCACTCTTTAGTAGGGATTTCATATGTATCCAAACCGTTAATAATCATTATTTTCTCCATATTCCGCTCCCTGGCTTCCTTGTTTAAGGTATCCCGGTAAATTCCAGTTCCTTTCCGGCATTTTAACATCTTTTTTTGCGTTCTGTCTGTTCACTTGGTGCTACTCACTGCTGTTTGTTTACACTCACGAGGCTTCCAACACGGCCGCCGCGTCCCAGAATGCACCTTGGTGACCAAGCCCTATTGTGCCCTGCTCTGTCTATGAATGGAAATGACATTACAGGATTTAGCTGAGCTATATTTTAACCTGGGACTTCATTATAAGAACCTTACCACTTTGCTTGCAAGTAAACAACTTTATGGGCGCACTTAAAGGTTTTACGCGCGGGTAAAACTCATTATATATATTTTTTTAAATCCGTGTCCCTTTAGGGGCTCCGTAGTAATGAAGTTTTTACGTTTGTAAAAGAAATGCAGCAGAGAGGCTGCAGAGGTTGGCAAACACAGCACGGAAGATCATGGGCTGCCCTCTGCCCTCTCTACCCTCCCTGTCTGACCTCTACAGCTCCCGCTGCCTCAGCAGGGCAAGGAACATCTTATGGCCCTTTTGCACTAGTCTCGCTTCTCCTCGGTTCTAACCGCCACGGCCCCGTTTTGCCCTTTTGCACTAGGGCTGAGACGGGTAGAGCCGCTCCAAGCCGATACATTTTTCTGTAACAATTCTAGCGAGGTTCTATCAGGGCTGAGCCGGGACTATTTCTGAGGTCACCACCCTCCTCGCCACCGATTGGTCGGGGGGCGGGGCCATCATCAAACTACAGGCCCCTGATTGGTCGGGGGGCGGGGCCGTCAAACGTTTGAATCAGGAAGCGGGAGTCAGCGCGAGGCGACTCGCGGCTCGCAGCGATTTTATTATACAGCGCAAACGTCTGTTTGGTGATCCAACTCTGAGGTGCAGATGTTCATAAACCTGGGGGCTGACGAGAAAATTAAAAAAGGGATGTAGACGGGCTGTTTTTTTCTCAGCCGCTCACGGCTCCAGCTGATTTCTCATCAGCGCCGACACAAACAAAGGTGCTGCGCAATCGAGTACGTCACAGCAGCTTCACCCCAACCCCCCCACTTCTCATCTGGCTGTGCAAAAACACACGGGTGGAGCCGCGTCGAGCCACGCCGCGCCGAGCCGGGCTGAGGCGAGACTAGTGGAAAAGTGGCAATAAAGGACAACACCCACCCCGGTTTCCACTTCTTCAACCTGTTGCCCTCTGGGAGGCTTCAGGTCCTTACGAACCCGCACAAACAAACTCAGAGACAGCTTCTTCCCCAAAGCTGTGAACTTTCTTAACCAGTTAACTACCTCATACTGTGCAATATTCTCTATGCATAATGTACAATATTCCTTAATCATCTATGTGCAATATTCTTCCATCCAGTCAAATGCAATATTCTTCCACTTATTCATGTACATTATTATTCTCTCATTCACTCATTTTTTACAGTGTATATATATATATATATATATATATATATATGTTTCTTGTTTCCCATTTTGTTGTTTACAGTCTTGGCTTGTTTACATAGTTTTTGCATGTGTGCACTTTTACGGAGCTGCTGCCTAATCTCATTGTACCAGTATAATCAGTACTGGAGTTGAGGAGGGATGAGGGGGGATGGCATCCCCCCTGAAATAAAAACGGTCAAAATCATCCCCCCTTTCCATCCCTTATGTCATTTCATCAATGAATGTGGTTTTACTGCTATTTCAACATTTAGAGTCATCACCAGAAAAATAACACCAGAAAAATAACTTGTTTGACAATTTTCAACTGTTTCAAGTAAATTTTCACTTGAAAATAGTACGAAAAATCTGCCAATGGGACCAGATTTATCTTCTCATTACAAAAAATCTTGTTCCACTGGCAGATTTTTCTACTTACCGGAATTTCAAGTGAAAATCTACTTAAAACAGGAGAAAATTGTTGTTTTTTCCAGTGATGAGTCTTGTTTTAAGTGTAATTAGAGTTTTTTTTACTAAAAAGAGACATTTTAACTAGAAATAAGACAAATATTCTTGTTAAGATTTTGAGTTTTTGCAGTGATCCATTTTACTTATCCTGTGAAGGACAGAGTCATATTGAAAATTTCAGAAAACTGTTTTTATTTTTGTGTTTTGATGTACTTGATGTAAGCCCAGTGGATATTTAAAGCTTACAGAAGGCTGCATTTAACTGCTGCTATGTCATTCCTGCAGTATTTCTGCAGGTGTTTTGGTCAGTGCTATTATTTGTAATATATTATATTATTTGTAATCAGCACAAATTATCTGTCCCCATATGATAAAATCCACCATCCCCCCTGATTTTTTTTTTACAACTCAAGTACTGAGTATAATGATAATAAAGGCTTTCTATTCTATTCATATTAAAGGAGCTGTCTGTAAGAAATGGCCAAAACTGGTACTGCAGTCACTTTCAAAATATTGTTGAGCGGCGTGTACCCTCCCCCTCCTCCCCCCAACCAGAGGTTGCCAGGTAGGCTGCAGAATGCAGCAGGAACGTAGGCTGCCATGGCAATAAAAAAAACAAATCCTTGTTTTATTTCGGACCTTGTCACGACGTAACTCAGATTCATAACGAGGTCTTTTAGTTTTTGGAAAGCTAGACATTTTTTCATCCAACACGTTCGTAGCGGCTGCTGCGATAATTACAGCCGAGCTGGTAACCCGGATGCCGAAACAATACCGACTTGGTGATTGGGAGATAGGTGGAGGGTGGAGCTTCAGAAACAATACTGACTTGGTGATTGGGAGATAGGTGGAGGGTGGAGCTTCAGGCCAAAACAAAAAATGACAACATAAACATCAGTTGAGGGCTGCAACTCCTCTTTTTAAACTGGAATATCCTGGCTTGAGTGCTGTTGTCAGTGACATAAGTATTTGAAATGAACATGATTTTTAAATGTCTGTTGACATATCGGGGTCATTTTATGATTCGTTTTATTATTGCTCTTACATACAGCTCCTTTAAATAATTAGTAGAAAACAGCAGCCCTGCTGCTCTCCCCTCCTGTCCAGTAGGGGGCGGTACGGCTCCTCCTCCTCCACCGCTGCTCCGTCACCTGCGGTGATTCCGTCCCCAGAAGAAGAGGAGCGAGCAGCCGCTGCATGTCCAGAACATTCGAGAGGTGGGTGCCGCTCTACCCGTCCCTGTTCAGCCCTCTCTGCTCTGCGGGGGGGTTACAGCCATACACCGCGATACACGGACAAATATCCTCCCGTTCAGCCCTACCAGCCGCTCCGCTCCGGCAGCGTTAGTGTTTATGTAACTGCGTGTTGAACTCGGCTAACGGCGTTAGCTGCAGCTGCGACACGATCTCTCCACCTCCATGAATATTACATCGAGTATTGGCGTTGATTATTGGGCGTTTTCTGACTTAAACGTGATATATCCGTCAGTCTGGAGATATATTGATGTGTAGGTATGTATATTTTAACCGTATCGTGTCCATTATTAGCGAGGAATAGTGGATAAACCCGCCTAAGGACAGAGCTCCCTGCTGCTGCAGCTCCTTCATTAAACCACGTTAGCGTTAGTTAGTGGAGTCACGTGACCGCGGTTACCGCCAACGTCACTCCTCTGAAGACCCGCAGTTTACAGTCTAACAGACGTGTTTTTCTGCTTCCTCCTCCCAGTTCCCGAACCTCGAGGACGACCCAGACCAGACTGCTCCGAGCCCTGCAAGCCCCCGCCGTCTGGACGCTTTCTGAGTGTTTACCTGCACCTTTTTACCCATCCAGAGACCCTGCTGCAATCGATACTCCTCCGCTAACGACCACCGTTCACTGCGGCAGTTAGACGATCAGCGTTGTTTATGTCTTTGTTTTGCGAAAACGGTAAGTTGTGGTCTGGATTAATAAGGGGGGAAAGGGTGGGGGGTTGTTTTTATTTTGGTTAATCTAATATCAGAGTTAATAATACAGCGTTTATTTGGAGATATTGAGCAATGTGTGCCACATTTAGACGTGCTCCTGTTTTCAAAATGGCGTCTCCCAGGCCCGTCACTCGTGTCCGTGACGCAGTCTGCGCCAAGCTAAAGCCTGATTCATGGTTCCGCGTTAAATCGTCGGCGTAGGGTACGCGGCGACGCGCACCGCTACGCCGTAGGCTCTGCGTTGGTTTGACGCGGAACCATAAATCAGCCATAAGCAGCTAGTCCCACCTGAGACGGCCCACACCTTCCCGGCTCTCCCCAGCTCAGACCACTCAACCGATTTGGATTTTTATTTAATTTCAAGTCGCACTAAAATGTAATCTGGTGCTAAATCGGCAGGGGGGGAGTAGCAGCTGCTGGGCCTAGTGTTTGTGACTTATTGAAGTGAAGCAGGCCTTCTATGACCCGAGCCAAGGGCCCAGAGGTGGATAATCCAGGTGCCATAAAGTAAAAATCCTGTCCAGCAGTTGTTCCAACCAAATACTAAACCAGCTCATCTGCAGGTAAATGGTCGTTAGTGAAAACACCTGTTCTAAATGCACAGGCTGATCCAGAAACACAGCAGGGTTTTTACTTTATGGCACCTGGATTATACACCTCTGGAATGTGCTTTAATGTTTTTTCTTTTACAAAATCAAAAATGGTTTTGAATCAATCTTAAATTAAGACCAATTTTGAAATGGGGTCAGTCTCAAAGCACCATTAGTCAAATCATTTTCTTTACATTAAGCTGATATTTGGTCATTAAAACATACAGGACTGTCTAAGAAAATTAGAATATTGTGATTTTCTGTAATGCAATTACAAAAAAAAAAAGTCATACATTCTGGATTAATTACAAATCAACTGAAATATTGCAAGCCTTTTATTATTTTAATATTGCTGATCATGGCTTACAGCGTAAGAAAACCCAAATATCCTCTCAAAAAATTAGAATATTCTGGGAATCTTAAACTGTAAGCCATAATCAGCTATATTAAAATAATAAAAGGCTTGCAATATTTCAGTTGATTTGTAATTAATCCAGAATGTATGACTTTTTTTTTTTCTTTAATTGCATTACAGAAAATAAAGAACTTTATCACAATATTTTAATTTTCTGAGACAGTCTTATATACCTGTGGGTCAGCCTGTACATTTAGAACAGGTGTTTTCACTAACGACCATCTACCTGCAGAGGAGCTGGTTTAGTGACCGGTTGGAACAACTGCTGGACTGGGTTTTTACTTTATGGCACCTGGGTTACACACCTCTGCCAGGGGCCCCTCAAATAATACAAAAGATTTGCACAGAGCAACTTTTGTATACATGATGGCACAAAAGGAGGTTAAACCATCCCATTGAAAAGCCTGGGTTTGGTTTTGTTTTTCATCTTTGAACGTGATCACCAATGCTTCCCCACCGTTGGGGGGGCAGTACATTTCTATATCTCTTTGGTTTTATTATACCAGTAGTTTCGGGTGAACGGGTTCTACTCCAGGCTTTTCACATGTGCATCTGATCAGGCATTGAAGTGAGTTGTACTAAACTAAAAATCACAATGTACGTTCTACTATTAACCATATGTTTCTGAAAGTGTATTAACATTGGGCAGCTGCAAACAGTCCTCCTGTTTGGTGGCAAATTGTACTGCTGGGTTTATTATGGTCTGCTTATGATTGTACTGTTTTCATTGTTGGAACGGCAATATAAACTCTTTATTATCTCATAACCTTTTAAATAATTTTTCAGCTATTAAAAGAATCAGTCTATATTTTAGTTGCACTGTTAATACTTTTGAGTCAACACTGTTTGGAAAAAAAACTATGGTCAAGGACAAGGCAGAGTCAATGGCCTCTCTTCCCCTTTCGCCCTGTTTACCGAATCGTTTTGTTGTCTTTAACTTAGAAACCAGATGTCCATGTCACAGTTTTGTAGTAAATACCACATAGAAATCATGGGCTGCATTTGCCTCGAGTTAGAATCGTCAGAGCTCATTTTGCTTTGTCTAAATGGTGGCAGTCATTTAAAAAGTCATCCACCACAGGAATCCCTTCCATTGTATCCCACATATCCTGGGAATCTCTTGCATTATTTCCAATATGAATGTGGACCATTTTTAATGAATTGTCGGTGCTGAATTGGTTATTTCTCGAAGTGGTTCATTGGAATCTACATAGTTATTTGAGTACCTTTTCACCCCTCATCCTTGACCTGAGAGGGAATGTATTTTGATCATATAACACTCAGGGGTTGCTGTTTTATTGGCATTACACTTGAAGCATGAATTGGTTCAGATCAGCCGTATTGGAGAGGCCCTTAATATCAGCGCAGCATTGAGGGGAAAGCTATCTCAATATAGAGCTTTTTATTTCCTACAATCTGTTTAGTGAGGTTGTTTAGAGCACAGGTACTACTGGCTTCCTTCTATTAAATGTGAATGTTTTTCTCTATTCTCTTTCAGAGCTGTTGCGCAGCCGTTGGAACCTGTGTGGTGGAAATCTAGCCTTCAAACAAGGAGCTTGCAGCCACAGCGGCACAGCGTTTTTCATGTCAGAGACCGAGCGCGCTTGCAGTTGTTTATGTCATCCCCTCTTTTCCAGACAGAAGATCCCGAAAAATCCCCAACCAAGATCTTTTTATCTTACTGATAGTACCAACATCCAGCCAAAATGTCTGTCAACGTCAACCGCAGCGTGTCAGACCAGTTCTACCGCTACAAGATGCCCCGTCTGATTGCCAAGGTAGCTGCACAACGTCAATGTTTTTTGCGGTTTTTAGGATTTAATGTGTCGAGCATCTGACTTTCCACAGTATAGAAACCAATCCGAAGTTCCTGGATATGATTATCAAGTTCAGTTCTGTTATCTTGTTTCTCCAAGCCTGTTGGTCAGAATGTTTTTCTTTACACAGGTGGAAGGCAAAGGGAATGGAATCAAGACGGTCATTGTCAACATGGTTGATGTTGCTAAGGCGTTGAACAGGCCTCCGACATGTGAGTAAAACCTGTCATATACCCATCCTTTGCTTGTCATAGCACAGTCGATAGAGTATTTGTATCCAGAGACCAACAGCCCCCCCATTCCTAACTCAGACACGCAGGCTTAACTTCTGCCAGGGTTTTGGTTCTGTAATCTTTGTTGTTGAAGCTGGTGGTTGGTGTCGAAGAGTGTTAACCGTTATCTTTCCAAGCCAGACAAACCCAACATTCAAAACTGATAACTGAATTAAATTAGAAATGTTTGTGCCAACTAAGGAATATTCAAGCGGCCATCAGTTGTGAGCATGTTTTTGTTTTTTTAAGCCAGTATGTGTGTTATTTTGAGTTAACGTTGTTATTGTAATCTGCGTCGCTCTGCTCCCTTCCTCCTCTGCAGACCCAACCAAGTTTTTTGGTTGTGAACTTGGCGCTCAAACCCAGTTTGATACCAAAAACGATCGTTACATCGTCAACGGATCCCACGAGGCGAACAAGTTGCAGGATATGCTTGATGGGTTCATCAGAAAATTTGTGCTGTGTGCTGAGTGTGAAAACCCTGAAACTGACCTGGTAAATATGGGTTGGGTTTTACTCATGTTAACTATTTGCTGGCAGGTGCTTTATCATTTACCATCTGCTGCCCCCCTTACATGTAATTAATGTTGTTGTAGCTAAACATGAAACCCCCACTTTCTGTTCTTGCAGCATGTCAATCCCAAGAAACAAACCATTGGAACTTCCTGCAAGGCCTGTGGATACCGTGGCATGCTAGACACCAGACACAAACTCTGCACGTTCATCCTCAAAAATCCACCTGGTAAGGGCTTGGTTTTTTGTTGAAAAGCTGTATTAATGAGAAATGTTTGTGGTTCTGATGACAATCCTTCTTTTACACGGACAGAGAGCAGTGATAGTGGATCGGCATCTGTAAAGAAAGAGAAGGAGAAGAAGAACCGCAAGAAGGACAAGGAGAATGGCTCTGGGAGCGGAGAGGCTGGAAACGACGGAGGCATTGATGCTCCTCAAGCTGTGGTGAGGTCGCTTTTGACATCTGTGCATGTTCTTCAACATGCTCCATAGCATTTGTCAAAGTTGTTTTCTAGGAATCTTTCAGATTTTGGTACTTTTTAGTTATTAAAATGCATGTTGGCGACTTCAGAAATGAGCTTTACATTTAAAGTGGTTCGAAGATGGACGTGGCTTTATATTCTCACTGCTTTACATTAATTGGAGGTGGTGCACTTGTAAAGCGCTTTGAATTCTACGATGTTCAGGGTGAAAGGACAGCATGTGAATCATTTATGTACCAACACAAGGGGTCGCTTAATTTCCCCTTCACTCAACGTTGAGTTTGAGATGTGCCACTATTAACCTACAACTGTATCCTACGGAAGAGTATTAAGGCCATGCAGGAGAGAAAATATTTGAGAGGGGAAGTTTTTTTTTTATTGTGCACTTTGAGAAAAAATATCAATGTTGAAATAGAATTTCAAGAATAAAGTCAAAATTTTGCCTTTTTTCTCGACATTTCAACTTTTCGCAAAGTGCATAATGAAAAAAAATCTTCCTCTAAAATATAATTTTTATTTTTCTCCTCCCTGGCCCTAATACTCTTCCGTAGTATCCCCATGACCCAGCTCCCACCAAAATCTAAACTAAACACCCACCTGTTGCTTCAGCTCAAGACATCACTGTCAATGGAGATTAATTTATTTATTATCGTAGCCACATCATCCTGGTTTGTTTGTGTGCCCTTTCCCCCCCCTTGACAGCTATAAAGGTAAATGCTGAAAAAGCAAAGAGTTGAAGTGAGTTAATTTACTAAAGAACGGCTGGATTTCTGCAGCAAAGTTAAAATGGATGTTGCAGCCGTTGACGTTCTCATAGTGGTGCTTGCATTTATCAGAGTGGTGGCTTGATGAGAGCCGAACGTGTCTTTCTCTTTTATCTAACGTTTAACGCCAGAAGGACATGGTAAAACCCCTAATTTGCAAATGTTCTCAGTTCCTCCAGCTCTGATTTGTGTCTGATTTGTGTCTGCTGTTCAGGATGGAGATGACGATGATGAAGACTGGGCAGAGGAAACTACAGAGGAAGCACAGAGGCGGCGCATGGAGGAGATCAGCGACCACGCCAAGAACCTGACGCTTAGCGAGGACTTGGAGAAATCCCTGGAGGAGAGAGTCAACCTGTTCTACAGCTTTGTAAAAGTGAGACTGCCCTTACTTTTTGAGAAATAGACCTGATTAACAGTATTCGTTTATTTTCTTCCATGCACTTGTGTTTATTTGATCTGCTTATCTTTAAGATGGGATTGCAGATGGTTTAGAAAAATAACAAAATCCCTCTAAGCTGAAATCTAAATTTGAACTAACTCCTGACGGTGTTTGAAAATTAGCTTAGTCATTCTGCTGTACTCTGATTCAAAATGTAGCGTAACAGAGAATTAAACAGAATGCATTGCCTACTGTATCAAAACGACCAAGTGAAATGCAGTAAATCTTCAACTACGAATTACCTGTGGGACATTCTCCTGCTTTTTCTGATAGCTGTGTATATATAAATAATCATGAGCTTCTAAATTGAAGTAACCTGTACCCATGCTGTTGAGGGTCTCAGCAGTTCTGTACAGTCAATAGGCAAATGACAGCTCCTAACATCTATACAATTTATAAAAAAGTGAAAGGTGCAGCAGTATGAGGTAGACATGATTATTGAAAGGTGAATCCCCACCACTCATCAGTGAACCGAACCAACCATAACTGACCGTCAACTTTGTTTTGCTAAAAATCCACATCAAGTTTATTTCGGTGCTCGACTGCTGCTAAATGCATCATGTTACACGGCAGATGGAGCTGGCAGGAACTCAGACATGCAAACACTATACAGACTGGTGGATTTTCACAATAAAACACCAGTGGGCTCCAACTCAGGAACCAGGGAGTTCTTCAGATATTCTAAGTAACACTAATAGCCCCCCTCTTTTTTTCTACCCAGCAAAAGAAGGAGAGTGGAACCATCGATGGAGCTGATAAGGAGATCTTGGCAGAGGCCGAGCGTCTGGATGTGAAGGCCATGGGGCCCCTCATCCTCAGCGAGCTGCTCTTCAACGAGAACATCCGAGACCAGGTCAAGAAGTACAAACGCCACTTCCTGCGGGTACGTTGGTCAACTCTTACGTGAACCTGCTGTCACTGCCATGATGTGCACGATTGGTTCTGGCGTTTTTAGAATTACAATTTGAGGGCGACTCCGTAGAAGTAAAACAAGCAATTGTTCAAATTCCTGTAAAGATGTTTAAATATGTGTTTATTCATTTTGCCTCCCCACTCTTAAATTGAAAATGTGAACCAAAAACAACAAAAAACTTGACCCCCCCACGACTGAAGACCCCAGGGGCCAATGAGAATGAACACTCTTTTCATAAACCCAACAAGATAGAACAGCAGCCACACAAGTTTCTAGGACATCTTAAGTCCCTTGAATTGCTTGTGTGATCTCACAGTGACTTAATTGTCATGCGTATTTGGAAGACTACGATGGTAAAAATCTGCAGAGACCATCCTGTGTGGGATGTTTTCATCGTGGCATAATTCTGTCAGCTCTATTTGTGCTGCACTTCTACAGACACATCTAGGTTTCTAACTCTCCTAGAGGTGGTGTCAAACAGGTAAAGGGACTTCAGTGTAGGCCACTTGTTAATTCTGATACTCTTCCCCAGAAAAGACATTGGCTCTGGTCAAATATCCTGCAGTGAGCGATGGGATCCAGCTCTATAGTTTCCTGCAGGGTTGTGATCCCTGCATGTTTAAGGCCTTTTCCTGCTTCAAATAAATGGATTATTCAGAGATTTGTGAAATCCGTTCTTTTTAATCGGGTATGTTGAAGCTGGGAAACGTCTAAAACACGTAGAGCAGCATCCCTCTGGAAAAGGAAACGCTGGTTCACTTCAACATAGCATGTTGTATGACATTGCAGCTTTAACTACAGCATCACCTCCCAAACGCAGTGTAAGCTATGGAAAGGAAATCGCTGGTTGTTCTCGGGAACCGTTTTTCCCAATCTGGCAGTATTGCAGGCAGACAAGAATGAATCAACTTTTACCAACATTATCGCTGATACAGTGACGAATGCGTCAACCTCCAGTTACTGAGCAGCCGAGCTGCAGGAACCCAGTAGTGTTTCATACCATGTTACCTGCAACCAGCAGTTTTTGTCTTTACTGAAGCGTATCTTGTGGTTGAGCTCTTAACCATTATCTGCCACATTTCCCTCAGTTTGGTTCTCTTAATGACCGCCTGCTAAATCCTCCTGATCATTATCAAGTTTTAGAGACATGAGGTCTAGGGCTGCAGCTATCGAATATATTAGTAATCGAGTATTCTACTGAAAATTGCATTGATTAATCGGATAAAACATATTTTTGTTTAGTTAAAGAGCAATTATAAATATACATAAGATGTTACATGTTAATTGACATCACTAAGACTAAATTATATAATCCAGTAGGTTCATGGCTGTGCATTTAAAAACCCTGAACTTACACCAGTCGACCAAATTCATCGCCTTCACTCAAAAAACTAGAGATCTTACCAAAAAATATTCTTATTTCTAACTTAAAAATGCCATTACACCTGATAACACACATAACTTAAAAGGTTAGGGGTTTTTCCCCACGTGTTTCAATTGAACTTTCATTGGTGTCAAGCACATTTTAAGTTAAAGTATAAGATTTTGAGTTTTGGCAGTGTTCAAAATATAATTCTGAGACCTGCTGTATTGGAACACATTAGGCACCAGTGCTGCTTGTTTTATCCATCAATGAATACAGAGATAAAACTGAAAACTACCCAGTTAACTTTATTACGTTTTTATTTCTCTGACAATTTCTGCCTTTTTTTTTAGTTAAAACTGTAGCGTGAACGGATGTTTAGAGGAACCTATGTATGTACCGGGTTAGAGGGGGAACATATAGGAGAACGGACCAGAAGAATATAGCGTGGATTGGAAATAAAAGTTAAGCACTGAGCTATATGTGTCTCCCATCTGGGCCATTGCAGACTGTCTGAGCATGATGTTACTAAAACCAAACATATCCGCCGCCTCTTTCTTCTTTTACGTGCGTGGCGGCAGCGCGTTGTGCCGCATTAAACGTAGTCCGGGCGAAACACCTGCTTTGAGCTGCAAAATTAAACGATTCCTTGAGGCAGAGAAAATTCCTCGATCATTTTTTGTAATCGAATTATTCGAGGAATCGTTTCAGCCCTAATGAGGTCATCATGCCCATGATGATACTGGACCAAGAGTTTTATGCCAACGAAGCAACATCTGGTGCAACCTTTGTCTGCTTCTCAACAACACTTGTTAAAGAAGTGAGCATGTTTGGATAAGAGGCAGGAGTTGAGGAGTCGTCACTGGAAGCTGATGGACAGAAATGTTTGTTTGAGGAATGGGATCTACTGAAGTTCAGCAGAGTGGATCAATATTGCTATTGAGTTCTGAGCTACATGTGAAAAATATTAGGATTTCTTGATGTAAGTTGTTTTTGCAGTAAGGGAGTTTATTGGAGCTGGTTGCCATGCCAACGACTTTACCGCTATAGATGTTGACATTGTGTTGTTCAGCTCTTCTCACTCATGTAGAGTTTATTATGCACGATTGTGTAAAATTTTAGGTTTATGCTGTAAAAACTCTTGTCTTGGTGATATTTACAATAATGTTTTTGTTATATATATTCTCATAAGTGTTTAAATGTTGTCCTTTTTCAGTTCTGCCACAACAACAAAAAGGCCCAGAAGTATCTGTTGGGAGGCTTTGAGTGTGTGGTGAAGCTGCATCAGGTGCAGCTGCTGCCGCGCGTGGCCATCATCCTCAAGGACCTTTACGATGCCGACCTGGTGGAGGAGGACGTCATCTTTGCCTGGGCGGAGAAGGTGAGGCCACATGCCGTGCTGCAGTTTCTCCTGGCTAAAGAAATATGTGACAAACTCTGAGGGGGAACGTTTTTGCATTGAACTGACCTTTTTTGTGTTAACATCTTATTTACTTGATCAGTTTTTCTTCTGGATTTGTTTTTTGTTTTTTTATTTCAATGCCGCTCTTTTAATAAGCCGTTTCCTCCCCGCCAGGTTTCTAAGAAGTACGTCTCCAAGGAACTTGCCAAAGAGATCCATGCCAAGGCTGCTCCTTTTGTTAAATGGCTAAAGGAGGCCGAAGAGGAGAGTGAGGGGAGCGAGGAAGAGGAGGAAGATGATGAAAATGTTGAGGTACAGTTTTTTTTAAGATTGTTCTTCTGAATAATTAAATTAACAATCAGGCCCTTCTGAGACACACCCTTATAATGATGATGAGATGTGTAGTTGGTGATGACTTGGAAAAGGAAAATAGCTCTTGCTCCCATCATGGAACTTTCACATGTTTTGAAAATAACAGTATTTACCACTTTGTGTAGACAAATGTATACCTGCTATCCCGTTAATAAACTTAAAGCTCTCTTGTAGTGCAGCATGCTGATGCATAAACTCTACCAGACTGAAGTTGAGCATTTGAAAGGCTGTCATGACCTCCGTAAAGACCTTGATGAATGTAAATGTGTCCTCCATCAGGTGGTGTACTCTTCCTCGGCCCGGGAACTCAAAGTGGAGACTGTGAAACCAGACACACCCGAGAAAGAAGAGGACGACATTGACATTGACGCGATCTGAGACTGATGCTTTTGTTTTGAGGCTTTGACTCTGTATGACCTAAATGGCTGGCCTTTTCCCTTCCTCATCCCATCACTCTGCAAATCCTGCTCTGCTTTATGGCATGACTTAATATAGCGCTTTACTTGCTACACAGTAATTCTGTAATTTGAGATTTATTTAGTTGGCTAAATGAAGTCGCTTTGGGGATTTTAATCATTGGTGTTTTTGGGATCATTTTGACTGCACTTTTGTTTTTTCTTTTCATTTGTTGGGGGTTCCCTGTATTTTTCCGGTCAATAAAGAATGTTTTGCTATCCACCTGACTTCAGTGTCCCCTCTGATTTTTCAGTTGTCTTTTCTGAGACTTTTTTTAATTTAATTTTTTTCTTGAGCTGTACAACGAAAGCAAAGTGAAAATGCTGAGACTTTATTTGTGCACCCAAAAGAAAACTGGACAGCGGTGCCCAGTTGGAGTGGAGGGTGATGACGTAACAAGCCAGCACTCAGTAGTAGATTGCACTGGAAATGAACAGAATCACGCTGTTGCGGGTCTGTTGGTGGAAAACAGAAATTCAGAATCACCACACCAGCAGGTCATTAATGATGGAGCTTCCACAAGTGGATATTTTCAGCTGAATGAGACATTACCATGGGATGGTCATCCAACTCTTGACGAAGGCGAAGATTCTGATGCAGTTATTATAAGTGAGGGCTTTATGCTGGATATAACTGAGGATCAACCAAACCTTGAAGCAGTCTTTCCAGAAAAGGAAGATGATGCACCTCATCAAACACTGGATCAGTCACTGTCTGTGTCAGTGCTTGCAGGGGAGGCAGATGTTCCAGCCCAAGAACTTCCTGAACAACAAACAGGTCCTGTAACACTGATTGTGAGAAGAGGTCACTGTCTCACTGGCTTAATTTATGCCTTCAAGGACCCCAAAATGATTACATCTGAGGTCTACATCAATACGCGTCTACCAAATGGAGAACTTGAAGAGGGGGAAGGAAGTGGAGTTTTGCGAGACTGCCGGACAGAGTTTTTGATGGATTTCTATGATAGCTTAGCTGCACTATGGGAGTTGCCGTGAAAGTCCCCTTCATCAGGCATGACTTTCAGCAGGAGGAATGGCAGGCTGTAGCTAGAGGGTTTGTAGTAGGGTGGAAACAAGCTGGTTACTTCCCAGTGAAACTTGCAATACCATTTTTGGAGGAGGTGCTATATGGCTCGACAGCCAGTAGTTTCAAGGATTCCCTTTTGCTTTAACACAGGAGGAAAGATCTGTCCTGAAGGCTTTGGAGGACTTTAATTCTGTGGACACAGATGAATTGCTGGATGTACTCGATGCACATGAATGCAAGCAAGTCCCTACTAAAGGGACTGCTCCCTGTTTTGACACAGATAGGACACAAAGTAATCATTCAGGCCCCAATGTACAGGACTGTCTCACAAAATTTGAATATTGTGTATAAGTTCTTTATTTTCTGTAATGCAATTTAAAAAAAAAAAAAAAAAAAAAAAAAATTAGAATCAGGTGTGCTGAGGCCAGGAAACATCCAAAACATGCAGGACAGTACAGGACTGTCTCAGAAAATTTGAATATTGTGATAAAGTCCTTTATTTTCTGTAATGCAAAAATTTCATACATTCTGGATTCATTACAAATCAACTGAAATATTGCAAGCCTTTTATTATTTTAATATTGCTGATTATGGTTTACATTTTAAGATTAAGATTCCCAGAATATTCTAATTTTTTGAGATAGGATATTTGAGTTTTCTTAAGCTGTAAACCATGATCAGCAATATTAAAATAATAAAAGACTTGCAATATTTCAGTTGATTTGTAATGAATCCAGAATGTATGACATTTTTGTTTTTGTAATTGCATTACAGAAAATCACAATATTCAAATTTTCTGAGACAGTCCTGTATGTAATTAAGCGCTGGCGTCATGTTATGGGTTCTGTAGCTAGTTTACTACCACCAGAAGGACGAGAAGGACTGCATCAACAACTGCAAAAATCTAATCTCTGTAGTATTTCGTGGGAACAAATTAATATTTCGTGGCCATAAATTAGTATTTTGTTGGAACGAATGAGTATTTCGTGGGAACGAATCTTTTTTCCTCCATGTCATCTCTGGCTCCGTAATGCAGTGTGTTATTTATTTGAAATCTCCAATGAGATAATTAAAAAACGGCATCTTTTATTTTGAAAGGACACCGGAAAGTCGGGCGCGTGCAGCTGGAAGACGGCCTCCCATTGGCTGACGTCAGGACCAAGACGGCCTCCCATTGGCTGACGTCAGGACCAAGACGGCCTCCCATTGGCTGATGTCAGGACCATAGACGGCCTCCCATTGGCTGACGTCAGGACGCCGGACGTGCCGATCACTTCCTCAAGTTGAATAGCATCAGACAGCAGAGAAAATGGTGAGTATTAAATGGCGAAATGGCCACCAATTCCCACATTTACAGCGAGGATTTGATGCTTTTGGCGGTTTCTTACTTCAGCTCTCCCCGTAAGGAGGACGGTAGCGAGTCCTCCAGGCGTCCACATCGGCATTTGTGGGGGTTTGTAGCGGGGAGTTCCCGAGGTGGACGAGAGATCACATGACAGATGAGCAGCCTAGAGGCTGATTTATGGTTCCGCGTTACAACGACGCCTATGGCGTAGGGTACGCGTCGCAGCGTACCCTACGCCGTAGGCTCTGCGTCGATTTAACGCAGAACCATAAATCAGGCTTAGTTCCCAAAGTTTATTGCTGCAAAGTGCAACCACTCCTCAACTCTGTTTTTTTTCTCCCTTTTCCACGATGTTGTTTAAGTTCTTCATACTTTTTTCTTCAACCGTTGTTGTTTGTTGGAATGCTTTCACCACATTGTTTTTTTACGTTTGTGTGAGCAGCCATTAGCTGGAGGAGCTAACAAGCAGCATGTCTCATGCTGTGCTTCAATAATGACAGTTATGATCCTGTTATTGTCCCCTTCTGTATGATTACAGTGTTTTATTAGACATCAAATGGGACAATTATGTTTCTGATACTTGTTAATACCATCCTGCACTTCTATGTCCAGGATACATCTACATAGGTCCTTGATTAGAGATGAAATTAGATTCAACTTCATTGTCATTGCACATGTTAAAAGTACAGGGCAACGGAATGCAGTTAAAATCTAACCAGAAGTGCTTATGCAGTGAAATAAACACAATGTACAGCATATATATATATATATATATATATATATATATATATATATATATATATATATGTACGTACACAGTGCAGATTAATAAATAACTATTGCTACAAGGTGCAGGTCACATATGAATGAATGACAATATTTATCACAAAGATGAGATGTGATTATATGATTACAGGACTGTCTCAGAAAATTAGAATATTGTGATAAAGTTCTTTATTTTCTGTAATGCAATTTTAAAAAGCAAAAATGTCATACATTCTGGATTCATTACAAATCAACTGAAATATTGCAAGCCTTTTATTATTTTAATATTGCTGATTATGGCTTACAGTTTAAGATTAAGATTCCCATAATATTCTATTTTTTTGAGATAGGATATTTAAGTTTTGTAAGCCATGATCAGCAATATTAAAATAATAAAAGGCTTGCAATATTTCAGTTGATTTGTAATGAATCCATAATTAATGACATTTTTGCGTTAAAGAAAATAAAGGACTTTATCACAATATTCAAATTTTCTGAGACAGTCCTTTATACATGGGTGATTGCAGCATTCACATGAGTGTGTAAGTATTTACAGCAGTGCGAGGAGGTAGTTGGTAAAAAGTCCAGTGCAATTATATTATGTACAGTTGTGCAGAATAGTGCAAAGAGTTAGTGGGTACTAGCCCCGTTCACTTCCTTGGGGGGGTTGGTGTGTGTGAGTGAAAGGGAATATTTAGATTTGCTTCAGCATATGATTTTGCATTTGCTCACACTTAGTCAGGTTGCTTCATTTTTCAATTTGGCTTGTAGTTATCACTAACCATCAGCCGTAACAATTGATTCAACCTCCATGTATGTTTAATTTTTCACATTCGCTTTTGAATTAATTAATATGTGTCATATTAATCCGTTCACTTTTTAATTTCTAATTTCAGTTTTCCCCACTTGTCTCCACTTTTTTTTTGTTCACTCTTTGATCATGTCTTGTGTCATTCTCCACATGCACATCCTCCCTTCCTCCCTGTCTCACCCCCTCCACTCCCCTCGCCTCCCACCTCTGCTCCTCTATACTTGTCTTCATCAAACCAGGCTGGTCACCGGGTAAGTGTCTCGCTGAGTGCTGGATTTCTGTTTTCCCATCACGCCTTTTGCTTGGCGCTCTAACACAGAAGTGAGATCTCACATTTGTGGACGTTTTGCTCTTTCTGCATCCTTCAGCATGACTAGCCGCTGCTATTTCCAGAACTGCAGGGCAGCTATCTAATCCAAAATAATACCTGTTCTTGGCTATTGTGCCATGTATAAAACACTAACCCCTCACACAATCAACCAGGAATTAGACGGATGCGGAAGCTGAAAGCTTGTGTATTAAAACAAATAATGTTGGGATGCTGTGTGACATAAATAAAAACAGGATGCGAGGATTTGAAAATCTCAAACTCATATTCTAGTCGCAGTGGGCAACAAAAGGGGGGAAAGTATGTGACACTATTTTTTATGTAAAGAGCTTTGTGTTGCATGTTTTTACTAGCATGAAAAGCGCTATACAAATAAAGATTGATTTGATGATCAATCAATTTGACTAAAGATAAACACCTGGAAGAAGGTGTTGCTACTAACAACAGGTCAGTGACATGAGCGGGTGTAAAAAGAGCTGCCTTGGAGAGGCGGACTTAGGCGAAGTGGGGAGAAAAAAACTGTCCAGGTTTGGAAACTATTTGATGTCACGTCTAAAATTAAAAAAAAAAAAAAAAACAGGGAAAGAGACGACTAGGTGGAGAGGTGTCTGCAGTAATCTGTGATGGAAAGGTAGCAGCGACCGTGATGGCAGGGGTTTTGACGATGGCGGCGAGGCCAGCCCATCTCTGTGGTTCTCTGCAGCAGCAACGACCTGAAGACGGGAGGCAGTTGGAAGTGAAGATATTGAGATTTGGGAGTGACAAATTTTGAAAGGATTAATAACGAGAGCATCCGAAGAATAGCCATGGTGTGACCCCCTTGAAGACAAATGGCGCTTTTCCACTAGTACCTACTCAGCCCGACTTGACTCGCCCTCGGTTCTTTTCAATACCAAGATCAGAAGTAGGAGGTTGGAGAAGCTGCTGTGACGTATTTGATTGTGTATCTAAATGAAGAAGACAACAACACTAAAGATGTAGAACCTGGAGGAGATGATAGATGTGCTGCTGGGTCTGTGGCTTGTGTTTGATATCAAGTTAAAAAATAACAGAGAGAAGCTTCAAGCGGCGACACTTTTTTTTTTTTTTTTTTGTCTCGGTGCTGCTGAAAAGTCAGCTGGAGCCGTGAGCAGCTATGAAGAGACAGAGCTCCTGGTAGATCTGGTCGTTCCTTATCTCCGTCTAGATCTTTTTAATTCTCTCCTCAGCACCAGGTTTATGAACATCTGACCCTCAGAGTTGGATCACCAAACAGACTTTTGCTGCCATTGCTGGTTGAATAAAATGAACAAGAATCCGTCAGAATCTCTTTCTCTGATTTCCTCCTCCTGACTCAGACGTCTGACTCCAACCCCCCGACCAATCGGTGGTCTGTAGTGTGATGATGTCAGATACAGGCGACTCAGCAGCTTAGAACCTCGGCAGAATAGTTACAGAAAAGTATCTACTCTGCACGTTAGACCCCTAGTGGGAAAGAACCAAACCGAGGCGAGTCGGGCTGAGTAGGTTCTAGTGGAAAAGTGCCAAAAGTAAGAGAAGCAGTAGAAGGATGTTGGAGATGGAGCCAGCAGGCAGGAGAAAAGGGGCGAGGCCTTAGCGGAGCGTTCTGGGTGTGATGATGGATAGGTAGTTGGTAGGTACCATGGAAACAGACGAGGCGCTGTGGCAGCCCCTGAAGGACCAGGAAGATTGTATTTCGTCCACTACATAAGCATTGTAGTAGAAGGATCCAGGTCCTGAACTGGGTTGCTTGCAGTCCAGACCTTCCGTTGTCCGCTGGTGAAAGTTCTGGACTTCAGGCACTTCTCACGACATGAAATAAGATAGATGTGTCAGAGGAGACTCAGAAGTGTTGAACAGATGGACTCGTGTGTAAGACAAGGATGTGTCTACGTAGGCTGGGGATCCATTCAAATGTCAAGAATCGATCCGATTCCGATTCTTAAGATTCAGAATCAATTATCAAGATTTGATTCGATTTGATTCCGATATTGATTTGGGTTAGTTTTATTAAAACAGTTTTTTGAGCTGTTGCATGAATTATATGACTGTAGTTATGCAACATATTAATACTAGTATTATATTGAGATTCAACAGCAAGTATTGCAGCTAATGATGCTGTAAGGACCAATCAGCTCCCAGAATGCTGATAGAACTGCTTTCAGAAACATCGTGTGGGTCAGAATTATCAAACAACTATCAAGCAACAAACTGCTCGGGGGTCATGTTCTGGGTATGGGTCTCTGTAAAGCGTCTAGAGACAACTCTGTTGTATTAGACGCTATATAAATAAAATTGAATTGAATTGAATTGAAACAGATCCAGGGAGGAAACAGAGACGGATTAAATTTTTTAAATTTTTTCCCATTTATGAAAATTTGGTTTTTAGCATTTTATGCAAATGTAACCCCAAGAAAGTATATAAAGCAAAGAAATATAGAAAATGTATGCAATTATAACTGAAAACTTTAATGTTTTCATACCTTTAAACATATTTAAAGGCAAAAACATGGCACCAGTTATTCTCGTGTTCAACAAAACATTCCTTTTTTGGGCATAAACAAAAAAATACCAAAAGTTGCAATGTAATGATGAAAAAAAATCGATCTTTAGATATATTAATTGATTTTTAGGAATTTAATATGAGAATCGATTTAGGATCAAAAAATTGATCTTTTCAACACAGGCGTAAGTCTACGTGCCTCTGTCAATCCTCCAGCAGCCCGGCTAGTGGAGATCTGGTCCTGCCATGCTACTTTCATTAGGTGGTACGTTTCCTCACTTTAAAGTCTTTATGTTACATCGTGAGTAAAAGACAGAGTTATGAGATCTGAAAAATCATTGCATTCTGCTTTTATCAACATTTCATACAGCATGTCATTGTTTTTAGTAAGGTTGTAGATGTTTAGGACCAGACGGTTGTCTAGCTAGGCCTATATTTATGTATTGAATTGCTCGGTGTTTTGATGTTACAGTACTGGGCAAAAGTTAGTTCACACCAGCTAAAATCAAAGTGGCTGGGTTGGTCATGAGAGAGACAAATGAAACGCTCACATGGCCTCGACCAGAACCTCTAAAACACTTTTAAAATGTGACGTTGGTTCTCACCAAAGTTAAGACGTGCTATAAATCTGTTGGCCGAGTTACCGTGTGGTTTTTATGGGAAGAAACATGAAAAGAAATCTCTTTCAATCTGTCGCTGAGTGTCTGAAATCCAGCTGTGCAAATTCAATCAATAGCATTCAAAATAAAACGTGTTTTGTATTTTTTAAATTTATGTAGGAAATAATATTCTCAGGCTAGTTTGATTTCAGACACACTTTTACTCCCCACTTCTGCGGGTTTCTTGAATTAAGCCTGTTTATCCACTGTACTACAGTATCTGGACTGAGACGGCCAACCACATAAAAGTGGACATTATTTGGCCTTTTTTACAAAGTAGAAGTTAAAAAAGAAATGTGTATGGTGGTTATGGAGTCTTATGCTTTGATTCCTGCTGGACCTGATCAGCAGGGTTCTGCAGGGACTCTTTACCCTTGGCAGCGTTCACAAGCATCGTCTGAGCTGATGGGATTAAACTAACTGCCTGTGTGTGTACATGTATGTGCAATGCTCAGTTGGTCCTGGTGTTAGGTGACCTGCACATTCCCCACCGGTGCAACACGCTGCCGGCCAAGTTCAAGAAGCTGCTGGTCCCTGGGAAGATCCAGCACATTCTCTGCACGGGCAACCTCTGCACCAAGGAGAGCTACGACTACCTGAAGACTCTGGCCGGGGACGTCCACATAGTCCGAGGAGACTTTGATGAGGTCAGTGTGCCGGTGGAGTAGGGGTGGAACGATATATCTGCCACGAAATTTCACAATACAAAAAAACGGCACGGTACGTGTCGTGGAGGTGACAAACTGTATTGCGATATTGGGTTATTAATATTAATCTATTGTGTTGACTAGTAACGAACGCGCCTCGACCCGCGGACCAAAATCTTCCTCCGCTCAGAAGAAACTAGTACCGTTTTGGTCCCGATCACGGGACTCTTGCAGGGTTTAGAGCTCTGAACTTTTACTAATGTAAGGCTGGTGTAGAGTTAAGCCTTACCTTATTAAATTAAACCTTTTTGGGGTGGTGAGTAGGATAAACACGGGGAAACTTCTGCTGAGTTCCAGTGTACTTTAATGTCCCTCAACAGTGTAGGATTTTAGAACATCAACACAGCACCTAGTGCCGTACTGTGGCGTATCACTCCGCCCAATCTAAAACAGACTAATCACTACAGATAAACTGACTAGTGTCATTATAGTCCCTGATTTACATCAGAATATAAAGAATAGATTTATACAATAATGAACCCTGAATTACCAAAATAACCTTCTTAACAAAAATAAATCTCCTCTTACACTTATAAGGTGAGCATGAATCAATCTTTTTATGATGTAAAATTGTATGTATTTATTTACTTTTATTTATTTATTTATTTAATTTTAGTTGTTAAATTTCTGGAAAAGAAAAAAGTCAAATCATACATGAGAGAAACTATTCAGTTTGTGGCAAAATATTTGTACTTGTATGAAACTGAAGATCATAATGCAAACCTGACATTTACTTTTAGTTCAGTTTGTGGAAAATGGTTGGCCTGGCTTTCTCTTTAAAACTTAAACAGTTATAAAGCATTACAAACTGTAACAATAGAGCAAATGCAAAGTATTGTTTTGTATTTTGTGTCTTTCAAATAAAAGACAATTTTTTCCCAGTCATATGTTCCTCATTCAAGGTTTTTAAAAAATACTGCTATAATATCGTATCATTATCGTGACCTCAATATCGTGTATCGTACCGTATCGTGAGATTAGTGTATCGTTACACCCCTACAGTGGAGAGCTTCTCTGTGAAAACAGTTCACTGTGGGTGGTGTCTGATTTTTCTTGTTTCTTCCTGCAGAACCTGAACTATCCGGAGCAGAAGGTGGTCACCGTGGGCCAGTTCAAGATCGGCCTCATCCACGGCCACCAAGTGATCCCCTGGGGCGACATGGCCAGCCTGGCGCTGCTGCAGAGACAACTAGACGTCGACATCCTCATCTCCGGACACACGCACAAGTTCGAGGCGTTTGAGAACGAAAACAAGTTCTACATCAACCCCGGTTCTGCCACCGGAGCCTACAGCGCACTGGAGCGGTACGCGTCTGCACAAAAGCTTCACACCGGGAAAGACACGACACGCAGAAACCTGTAGACTGACACATTTATTCCTTTGCTGTTATACAAAACCAGAATACAGTAATCCCGCGTTTGTCGCGGGTTACGTTCCAAAAAGAACCCGTGATAGGTGAAATACGCCAAGTAGCAACCTTTAGTTTTTTTTTTACAATTATTATACAAGGCTTCAGATTGCGGAGATCAGCCCCGCCACGACCCGAGTAACTGGATTTGAACGGGAGAAAATGAAAAATGATTATGATAAAAAATTACAATAAGTACAGTAGGACAGATTGTGACTGGTGTGTATTTCCCTGCTCTTCTGATGCTGCTGCATCCTGACTCGCTCTTAGCGTCTTTTTCTCCTAAAGCCGCGGTGCAGGAGTGTTTTTTCCAGAGAAGAACATAGTTATGGGTCTTTGTTGTCGCTCTTTTTTCTTCTGGGCAGACAGATTCTTCTAAACCGACATGAAACCATGGATTATATCTGAGACTGTAATGAACGATTCATCAAAGGTCCCGTTCTTGAGCTGCTGCTGAAGCTCATTGGCCGTTCTCAGTATTGTTGCTAAGCAACCAACGTTATTGACACAGGAAGTGAAGAAGCGGGGAGACTGTTTAGCCAATCAGAATGCAGAACATGATGCACAATGTAAATCCGTGAAGCAGCGAGACGTGAAAGGTGAACCGCGTTATAGCCAGGGATTATTGTAGATTTAAAATCCAACAGTCAAGGTGTGACTTAAGTACTTAAGGCGTTTTACTAAAGCGTCATTTAGAGCTGCAACTAATGACCATTTTTCTCATAACCGTAACTGCTAGGCCATTAAAGATATCCAGCAAATTCAAAACCTAGCAAAGTTAGTTGGTGTGAGAGAAGAGGATAGAGGACGGGTCTGATGGAGGTCTGTGATTGGCTGTGGCCTCGACACACCTGACATCACGTGAATGTCAGCTGAGCGGCCGCCAGCAGCTTTGTGACAGTTGTGGAGCGTTTTAGGGTGAAGATTCCAAGATATTTGGACCTAAAGCTTGAGTTATGGTTCTGCGTCAAAACGACGCCGTGCCCACGCCGTGTGGTACGCGTTGACGCAGACCACACGCCGTCACTGACGCCGTCACTGACACCGTCACTGTCAAACACCTCCCGAAAATTGTAACTACGTGTCGAGGCGACGCAGACTAAACGCAGACGAGAGGGCTGTGATTGGTTCGCTTGGAAGCAACGCATTTCCGGTTTCCGGCTTGAAGCAGTCGTGAACTTTCAGCGCTCTTTTCTTTGTGTATGTGTGATTTTTTTTTTTTTTTTCTTTTTTTTTTTTTCTTTTTTGCACAATAGTTGTCCTTATCTCTTTGATTCACTGTGACCGGAAAAAGTCGGATAAACCATTCAGGAAAAGATCGCGACCCCATAGCGGGGGGGTACTGCACCGCGGCGAAATGGAGTGACGGAGAAGTCCGAAGGGTTCACTACGGCGTCACGGTGACACGGTGACGGCGTGTGCACGCCGTTGGTTTGACGCAGAACCATAATTCAGGCTTTAGTCCAGTGCTTCTCAATCCTGGTCCTCGTGGGCCCCTGTCCTGCATGTTTTAGATGTTTCCCTGCACCAACACAGCTGATTCTAATTAAAGGTCCTCATTAGCTTGTCACCAAGGTCTGCACAGCTCTGTTGATGACACAGGTACTTTTATCACGGTGTGCTGAAGCAGGGTAGCATCTAAAACATGCAGGACTGGGGCCCACGAGGACCAGGATTGAGAAACACTGCTTTAGTCTCAGAATTCGTCATGGCGATCCACTTCTGCACCAAGGCGCTCCCACATTCTGCTATTGGGTCTGGACTTGACCTCTGGACCTGCAGTGAGTCTAAAATTACACAATTATGCCGGGAAAGAGGCAGAAAAGGCGACGAGAGGATTTTTTTTTGTTTGTTTTTGAGATTCCTCATCGAATTACGGACATGTACAATAATTTTATGACCTCCATGTTTGCTGAAACTGGATAAATAATTTGCGATGGAAATTTCAGATTACAAATTAGACATGGTGAATTTGAACAGGATTAAAATCACAGACCTCCTCTGTAATTATTAGAAACTAATAATTTTAATCCCATGCGAATGGGCCATAAGAATGAAAAGTACATGGGGATGATGAGTAATGGTGAAAGGCAGTGCCCCCCAATCCCTCATTCGTGACGTGTGTTTCGCGCATCTCTCCTAAGACTGCTTCCCTGTAAGGGATAAGTGGAAGAAGATGGATGGATGGATGGATACATTGATTACCCAACTTTAACCATGCGATTTATCCCAGGCGTTAGTAGCCGTCACCTGGGCCGGGCTGCATATGGATGCTTAACTTAAGTTAGTTGAGTTAGATGACAAATATATATATTTTTTTGTATGGAAAGACATTTTGATTTTAAACTCTTTTTCTCTCAATAAATATTGGAAGTTCAACTGGTCTAACATGTGACTGATGACTCTTTTCTTCTTCTTCTTCCAGAAACATCATCCCTTCTTTTGTACTAATGGACATCCAAGCGTCCACAGTGGTGACGTACGTTTATCAGCTGATCGGTGACGACGTTAAGGTGGAGAGAATCGAATACAAGAAATCTTAAAAAGAGGTGTGAGGAAGAGGAGAGGAGGAGGGAAGGGGAAAGAAGAGAGTTGGGTTAACAGGCTCACTGCATCGTTTCATTCCTGTCCACCAGGGGGCAGCAGCTCCCTCGGTCCCCTCAGCGTTGACGCTATAACAACCTGTTCAGCGAATTAATCCTAAAAGAACTGTGTATTATATTGTTTATAAAGTAAGCAGCATTAGCTCATATCCAAATTGTCATCTGGGAAAGCACATGTCGCATGTTCTGCAATCAAAAGAGATATTTGGTGCCATTTTCTTTCTTTTGTCTGTATTATTTCTCACTTGTCGTGTCCTATACGTGTAAACGCCAGGCCTTTGTTTCCTGTAGTCGGCCTTCTTCACTCATTTCCATAATAAAAACAGGATTGTTCTCCAGCTGCTGCTTTGACTTGTGATGATTTCTATTAAATTCCAAGTTAACAGCTTTTATGTACAGCAATGGTTTGATTTGATTGATTGATTTGAACACATAGTATTACATTATCATTACTTTACTATAATACTACTATATAATAGAGAACAATAGACAGCAATGATATAACAATATACTTGAATAACTATATAAGAGTAGATATGCTATATATACTGGTTCATATATTTACCTCCAATAATATACATAAACATTACTATAAATCTATATATCGACATATAACTATAAATCAATATATATTAATAGAGATATAGATATATAAATACTGTATGTATAATATAACTCATATCTACAGGACTGTCTCAGAAAATTAGAATATTGTAATAAAGTCCTTTATTTTCTGTAAAATGTCATACATTCTGGATTCATTACAAATCAACTGAAATGTTGCAAGCCTTTTATTATTTTAATATTGCTGATTATGGTTTACAGCTTAAGAAAACTCAAATATCCTATCTCAAAAAATTAGAATATTCTGGGAATCTTAATCTTAAACTGTAAACCATAATCAGCAATATTAAAATAATAAAAGGCTTGCAATATTTCAGTTGATTTGTAATGAATCAAGAATGTATGACATTTTTTGCTTTTTTAATTGCATCACAGAAAATAAAGAACTTTATCACAATATTCTAATTTTCTGAGACAGTCTTGTATATCTATATCCATGGTGAATTCAAAATGACACTCCTACACCCCCGTGTTGGAACAACGAGTTGTTCTGACAGGACGAGCTCATCCAGCAGCCACGCAACCAAACCTAAACTACAACCTGAGCTTATTAAAGTAGTTGTTTTTTAAAAATAGTTTCCACCTGACGAGCATGTGTAGATCATTTGAACCTTCCTGCAGCGTATAAGAGTCGTGGGAGGACTGGCCAAATAAGACAATGGGAAATGGAAACTCCTTTGAAATGGAAAAGCTGAAAGACTCCACACGCAACACAAGGAAAATAAGAAAACATTCACTTTCATTTTCGGTGAATGGCCCGCAGGACTGTCCACACGCTCACACGCTCCACGGTCCTTAAAACAACTATGAAATCATTCCCAGCTCGAATTTCCTCCCCGAGGTCTCATGACCTGCAGCCTGAGGTCACTGCTGCGCTTCACTGACGCCAGCAGAAATCAAACAAAGCTCCCTTTCAAACCCAAGTTAAAGAAACAGTTTCTGGTCAAATCCAAAGTATGTGCACGTTAACAACAAAGTGTACATGTTTGCACACGTTCGTGCAGCAAGGCGTCTTCTGTTTGCTATTGTCTTCTTTGTTTTTAATAAGCGCTGTGATTTCTGGATGTGAATCATGTAATGGTTCTTGTTGACCCCGGAGGGACACACTGCAAAAACTCAAAATCTTACCAGGAATATTTGTCTTCTTTCTAGTTAAAATGTCTCATTTTTAGTCAAAAAAATCTCATTACCAGAAAAATAACTTATTTGACAATTTTCACCTGTTTCAAGTAAATTTTCACTTGAAATAAGTAAAAATCTGCCAGTGGGACAAGATTTATCTTCTCATTACAAGCAAAAAAATCTTGTTCCACTGGCAGATTTTTCTACTTATTTCAAGTGAAAATCGACTTGAAACAGTTGAAAATTGTTGTTTTTAAGTGTACCGGTAATAAGATTTTTTTTACTAAAATTAGACATTTTAACTAGAAATAAGACAAATATTCTTGTTACGATTTTGAGTTTTTGCAGTGATCCATTTTACTTATCCTGTGAAGGACAGAGTCATATTGATAAGTTCAGAAAAGTGTTTTTTATTGTTGTGTTTTGATGTATTTGATGTAAGCCCAGTGGATATTTAAAGCTTACAGAAGGCTGCATTTAACTGCTGCTATGTCATCCCTGCAGTATTTCTGCAGGTGTTTTGGTCACTGCTATTATTTGTAATATATTATATTATTTGTAATCAGCACAAATTATCTGTCCCCATATGATAAAAACCACCATCCCCCCTGATTTTTTTTTTTACAACTCGAGTACTGTGTGTAAGGTGTAGCCGGCCACAACCACATGACAAACAAATACTCCCTCTCAAATATTTACGTCTCACTTGATTGGACATCAGCCAGAGAAGCTTGGAGACGGTTGGATCTCTAATCATTTCCAACTAACCGAGGTAGTGAGAGTATCCAGAGGTTTGGTAAACCGCTGCCCCATCGCCCAGTCCTGGGTGTTTTTAGCAAGTTTCTTAGCAGCCGGTGCTAAGAGCACCTGCAGTGAGGGATGTTTTAGTGTTTATAAGTTGGTACTTTATTTGCAGTTTCTCTCTTTCTCGGTATATGAAAAATTAGAAAAAGTACTGGCACTGCTTCATTTGTTTCTTAAGTTACGTGAACAAAATAAAAACTACACCCCGGCCAAGATTACAGGAGATTTGAAGTTGTGGAAGACTGAAAAATCCTGTTCTGACTGGGGTCTGTGACACAAACCCAGACAGAAAAGAACGTTTGGCCCATATCGGCTGTTTTCTTTCTTCCACATTTGGCTTTGGATGACGCCGCCCGCTCAAGGTGAGTGTTTGTAGTGGCCCAAAAGCACCTCAGACCCGGCCAACGGTACCTTCGGTACAATCTGGGCCACACCCAGCTCAGCGTATACAAGGCAAAAACCAGTTCATGAGTTTTGGGTCATGTCTTGCCCGGAGAGCGCTTGCTGGTTCTATAACTGGGTCAAGTGCCAAATGTAGCCCAGAACAGGTCCAGACGTGTCTACTACCTGGGAAAGTCCCTGGAAATCTGAATGATTCGTCATCTCGCCTTGGGCTGCAGCTTCAGCAGAACACAAGGAATTTCTTAGCTCACAAAGTACATAAATATGAGGGACAAAAAATTACAAAACAACAGATAAATTGCTTGAGAGGCTTGAACATGTCATTTGGTATACGGAGCTGCATTAACCATGATTAAATCATATTTATCTGACAGATTACAGTTGGTTCATGTGAATGGGGAGTTGTCCAATACAACAGATTTAGTCATGGTGTTCCACAAGGTTCTGTCTTTGGACCATTGCTTTTCAATATCTTTCACTGCAGATTATATTCAGCTGTATTCATCCATGAAGCCAGAGGAGATGAGTAAACTCACTGGATTACAAGCTTGTCGTAACAACATTAAGACCTGGGTGAATGCTAATTTTCTTGCTACCGAACTCAGAAAAGACTAAGATTGTTGTCTTTGGACCTGGGTGTCATTGAGGAAGACTGTCTATTCAGCTAGTGACATCCAATGGTATTACTATGACACCTTGTACTGCTGTAAGGTACCTTGGCATTGTCTAATATCAGGATTTATCCTTTAAACCAGTCATTATTCCAAAGTTACTGTGAACCAGCTGATCCAAAATGCTGCAGCCAGAGTTCTGAGGAAGGACAGATCATTTTCCCCTCTCTTCATAGGTTTCCTATTAAGTTCAGGCAGGGCCGCCGCAAGGGGTGTGCGAACCGTGCGACCGCACGGGGCCTCGCGCTATGGGCCGTTTTTGAAGAAAAAAAATGTTTTGAATTTTTTTTTTCGTTCTTTTTTCTCTTTTTCCCTTATAAATATCAACAGTCACTTTCCATTACAGACATAAATGTGTACTAGTCTGTGCATATCAATAAATATATGTGCAATGATGCGCGTGTCTGTTGTTCAATACAACTGATCAGACCAAGCGCAGACACAAGCTGCTCTGATCCAGACGGGGGGAGTTGGAACAAACTGTCACACAATGTCGAGAGAACGAGACAGATTCAGGAAATTTCCATCAGGGGATGAAAAAAGAAAAAAACTAAAGAAAATGGAAGAGTTTAATGCCTCTCTGAAAGGCTCGTTTGATAAATTTGTTACAAAAATCACCGATCCGACCGGGTTTCAAGCAGCCGTGGGGCCCCGCGTCGAGGCAAGAGATGATGATGAGGCAGGGGAAGGTATCCAGTATTTTGCTAATTGGAGAGTTAAAATTGCGCATATAGACACCCGATCCGACCTGAAAAAAACAAAAATTTCGCGCGCGCTTGCTACGCTCACGTGCGAGGGCCCCCCCCCGGCCATTTCGCACAGGGCCTCGCAAATCTCCCAGACGGCTCTGAGTTCAGGATATAATAAAAAATTCTTCTCCCTATTTATAAAGCTCTCAATGGCCAAACTCCATGTTCTCTCAAAGAATTTCTGGTTTTGTACCGTCCCAACAGAGCGCTTAGCTTCCAAGCTGCAGGACTGCTTGTATTCCCATGGATTCCTGAGAACAGAATGGGAGGCTGGTCCATCAGCTTTCAGCTATTACTTTACTGTAATTAGTATTTTTTATCAAATCAATATTTTATTTATATATATATATATATATATATATATATATATATATATATATATATATATATATATATATATATATATATATATATAGAGAGAGAGAGAGATTGTGAAAGGTTTTTTTTTACCTGTAAAGCAACTTTTGTTTCAGTGTGCTTGATAAGTTAAAGTTAAAGAGAGCTATTGTACTGTATTGCTATGGTGTTATGACTAAAATATTCATATTTCTGTTCTGTTAATGTCATGAACCCCCTTTTTAATAAAAATGTCAACAATTCGGAAGTAAGTTTTAGACAACAAATTTCAACATTTCTAAGAGAAATTGCTGCTCTTCCAGTTGTTTTGCGTTGTTCTTAATATGGGGGGACTTTCCACGAGTTTTTGATCCCTGCTCTTCATGTTTCCTGCCAGCTGAAGTCACTCAAGTGTTGCAGATGGAGCCCATAAATAGAGTCACAGTCAAAATTGTGAAAAAACCATGTCAACACGTGAACAACATTTCCAATAAGGACCGCCATCGATGAAAGAATACAGTCTGGATGAGTTGATGAACTTCAAGTCAAGTCATGATGAGAAGGAGACGGATGTCGGTGTGATTTAATTGGTTTAATGATCCTCTAAATTTACAGTTTATCACAATTGTATAAAATGTTTTACTTTGAGGAAAGTGCTGCTGCTCTGAGATGTGATTTGTTGTTCGCTGTTGAAGATATTTGCCTCCTCCCTTGAGATACTTTAAGCTGAAATACGATTTGAATAAAATACTGCAAAAAAGGTTTTTTTTGGAGTGACTGTATTCAAAGTCATTTAAAGGAGCTTGAGGCAGGATTGAGGCAGGATTTATGAAAAAGATTTGTGTACGTTTTAAAGCAGCACAACGTAACTTTCAGCTTTTCTGAGTTTGGCGGCATCTTGTGGACAAAAGCGGTAGTGTTTTACCAGAAAGAACACTACGTTTCCCATGAGCACCAGCGCGTACTGCTGGAAAACTCCTATCCCGTCGCTGCATTTGTTTTGATGAGAGAAGACAGGACGCTTTTCTGTTTCACCAAGTGAACAGAAGGAACGCAAAAAAAAGATGTTAAACTGCTGGAAAGGAACTGGAATTTACCGGGATACCTTAAACAAGGAAGCCAGGGAGCGGTATATGGAGAAAATAATGATTATTAACGGTCTGGATCTATATGAAATCCCTAAGAGATCCCTGAATCCCTGAAGACCCATGTGTTTCAATAAATTTGTATAATAGTACAACATACGGTACATGTTTTGTATCCCTCTTACTTCTCTTTTCTTTTTTTTTGACTGCTATATTATGTTGAAGAGGCGTGAGCAATATTTTTGTTTTCCTCGTGAGATTATTTTTTTCCTCTGCAGCTACAAATAGAGTTAATATTTTTTCCTCAACAAACTAGTTTTATCTGAAGATTGGGGTTAATTGCACCGCAGAGAGCTGGCCAGCAACTGCGTTTAGCTGTAGAAGTGGGGAATAAAACCCGTGTTTTGATCCGACGCCCGTCTGTGTGAGTGTTTGTGGTTTAAGGCTGTTTATGGTTCTGCGTTAAATCGACGCAGAGCCTACGGCGTAGGTTACGCGGCGACACGCACCGTACGTTGCGCGTCGCCACGTACCCTACGCCGTAGGTCTGCGTCGATTTAACGCAGAACCATAAATCATGCTTTACTGTGTGTTTGGTCGTTACAGCCGCGATCCAAAGCGAGCCGACGGCTCTTTCACTCTTTTACTTTGTTATATCAGATACTTGGCCTGCGTGGTTCTGCCTCCGAGCAGGAAACCGTTGAAAAGTTAAACCATTAGGATCTTTTCCCCACGTCTGTTATGTGGAGCTGCTGCAGCCACAACGCAGCAACAGGTTCTGAGGAGCTTTGCGCTCCAAGCCCCGCCCATTTTCGTCTCGACTGCGAATCGGGAAGGAGGGGGAAGTGACGTATGCCGTAAAGCAGTCAAAGTCGTAACGATTTGTAGTTTTTTAGTGTGGCAGGGTTCCTACCATGCTCCTCAAAGTTACATAGTGCCAGTGAAGGTGATACAGACTCCCTCAGACCATGACAGAGGTGTCATTAAACCTGTTGTAAGTTGATGTACCATCACAATGACTCTGGAAATATGATATTAAGGTGGAAAAGTTACGTAGTGTCGCTTTAAGTTTTCTAGTAATAAGGTCAGATGAAGCGTTCCAAACCCAAAAGAATGAGCCCTCTAGTGTATCTCTCCTTTGCCTTGAACAGGCTGTGTGCTGCAAAATGTGCTGCAATTGGATCCCGTATTTCCCGCGCTGGGCTGCGGATGTGACGTCACATGACGCTGCATGTGCGTTCTCCCCGTTCTCCCGTGCCGGCTTCACTGTTGGCTGCAGTACCCCCGACGGCCGTCGTGGTGAAGGGTGGCGCTAGAGAGTCTCATTTCTTAAAAGGAGCCTCATGCTCCTTTAATAGAGGGACCAAAGTATGTTGTATATATTGACAGGAAGATGGACACGTGCTGAACTGATCTACCGGGCTTCCCAAAATGACACAAAATATTAAAAACAACAACATAGAAATCCAAATATTCACATAAAAATGTTACATTACCACCTCAGGATGTGACGTAAACACAAAAACATTAAAAATAACCACAAACGGACCTAAAATAATCATATCTCCCAAATGACAGTAATAAGGTACAAAATTATCACAGAATGACGCAAAACATCAAAAAAGGCGTAAAGGATGTGCTTTCCTTTTGCGTTGGTAATTTGAAATGAAAAGGTTTTGACCCAGCTGAGATGAAATGTTTGTCATCGTGACCACGATTCTGGTTCATTCTCTTTATACATGTTACCACTTGGGTCTATTATAGCCAGGCACAATCTATCTTTTCTCTGTTATGCAGATGATCTGCACATCTATCTGCCACTGAAGTCCAGAGAGGCTGATGCACGACGTTCCCTGCTTGCATGTGTTGCTTGACATCGAGCAGTGGTCGGCCCAGAACTTCCTGCACTTAAACCAGGACAAGGCAGAGTGCGTTGTGTTTGGGAAAACTGTGACGACTAGCTTTGGCGCCTTGTCCTCGTCTTTTAGTCCTTATGTCAGAAATCTGGGTGTGATTTTTTGATGTTTTTTTTTAAATTTGACAAACAGTTGATAACGTTGTTAGGACAAGTTTTTATCAGCTACGCCTCCTAGCCAAAGTGAAATCTTTTTAAAATCGTGACGACCTGGAGAAAGCTGTTCACGCTCTAATCAGCTCCAGATTAGACTATTGGAATGCTCTGTATGTTGGCGTCTCTAGGGCCGCGTTGAGACTGCAGGCAAATCTGATTCATATCTGATTCCTTCTCATATCCAATTTTCAGGGCTGGCTGTCCACACTGTTTTTAGCAAGTGTCCAAATCGGATCTGGCTCTGTTCAGACTGGGCCACATCATTGACTGATCTGACGGGTTGCCGTAGCAACGACCTCGGAGCGGAGGCGTCACCCAGCGTGTGTATTGTGTAAAGTCATGTAATTGCGACATCAAAAACAATAACAATATGGAGCCAGCTCACATGCTGTTCCATACCTGTAAAGCTGGGCATACACTGTGCAATATTTGAAATCGTATGAGACTGCCCCATCTCACTCTAATCCTCCCGTCGGACCTCTGTTACTGGAACTCGAGGCTGGTTTTGGGGCAGGGGTGGACGCACCCAAACGTGCGTCCTGCCCAACCGATCAAAGGTTATGGGGATCCTTTATTTTTTTATAATTTTATTTTTTTATATATATAAAAAAATCCCAAAATATCTGTACCGTTTCTGATTGGGTCGGCACTGCGCATCATTTTTAGACATATTGAACGCATACCGCAAAAGTTGTCTCGGCGGAGGGACCCGACGTCCCAGCAAAATGAGAAACAGAGAAAAGTGTTCAGAACAAAACCACCAGAAAACTAACAAACCAACCAACAAAGCTCAGAGTTAACAAAACGAACCAGCAATGAACAACTGGCAGCTGATGAGCTGACGGGCTGCAGGTTCAGGCTCACAGCGCGACTGAAGGCTGATTTATGGTTCCGCGTTACACCAACGCAGACCTACGGCGTAGGATACGCGGCGACCCAACGTGGAAAACGTGGAAATGCGGTCTTTTTTCTGCTATTAAAACATGATTTGTAATGTGAATTTGCAACACTTAAACTACAAATAATAGTTTTTGACGTGACATCAGAGATTGTACATGCTCTCTGTGAAAGGATGAGTAGCTCCACAACTGGAAATGGGCGGGTGGTTTGGAGCGTCTGAGACAGTCATATCCGATCTGAGTGTTTGGATGTTCAGACTGAGACGCATCTGCCCAAATGAGATATGGATCGGATATGAAACTACCTCCTGGAGGTGGTTTCCATCTGGTTTGCAAAAATCGGATCTCATGCGGTTTGGGACTGTTCAGACTTCAAAAGAGTCATCCAGTTTCAATCTGGATGGGCTAAAAATCGGATATTGGCTGGCAGTCTGAACGCAGCCTAAGTCCTCTATTAGCCTTCAGCTAGTGCAGAATGCAGCTGCCCGTCTTTTAACTAACACTAAAAGACGTGAGCACATTACTCCGGTCCTCTTTTCACTCCATTGGCTTCCTGTCCATTTTAGAATTGATTTTAAACTTTTAATGTTGGCTTTCACTCAACAGCCTTGCTGCACCCTATTTATCGGAGCTTTTAACGGTGCGTGAGCATGGCAGGGCTGAGATCCTCAAACCAACTGTTGTTGGAGGTTCCCAGGTCAAAGTTCAAGCGCTGGGGAGACCGAGCCTTTTCAACCCCCCCCAGCTCTGGAACAAGCTCACCTGCAACTTACGCACCATCTCTGACCTGGATCAAGGCTTAAAACCTATTTATTTAGAATGGCTTTTAATACCCAGTACTGTGGTGACACTTTTTATTCTTTCATTGTTTTTATTCTTTTTTTATTCTATTTTATTTTTTGCTCTGTCTTATGATTGTATGTTGTATTTCTGTATGTTTTATTCTATAAAGCACTTTGGCTCACCTAGAGGTGGCTGTAAAGGGCTATAGAAATAAAGTACATTTACATTTACATTTACATCTCCGAGTGCACGTGTCTGCGATGCTGAGGGCCGTACGTGGGCCGAGCTCCAAACCAACACTCATCCCGTTCAGCGTGAGGGAGCTTTGCTGATGTATCTTATCAAGCTTGACCCGGGCCAGGTTCTGGTAACAGATTTCAGCGAGAGCCTCCCTCCCCTGAGCTTCAAACCAGATTATTTCCATGTGAGAAGTGACCAGACAGACCGAAACTGAAAGAGTTCAATACGCTGTATGAAATGCTGAAGTGGCAATTCAGGATTCACGTTTCTGTTCATCTGGACACCGACAGTTGACTTGTAATGTAAGACACGCTATATAAATAACTTGAATTAAACTGACTGGGTTGTTTTTGCTCCTGTGGAAGGTAAAAGTCATTGAAACAACTAACTCAGCTAAATATTATCAGAGCAGGATGTATTTTATACACTAATGTTTAGCCACCTTTTACACGACATCTTTGTGTTGGAGCCTCGTGTCCTTTTCTGCAGATATCATTTGTTTTCTTGCGCCCCTGCACACAGCAGCCAGTTTGCTGCTAGAAGTCCCAGCGCGGGTTCAGGATAATTCCAGACGGGAGAGTCTGATCCTGACCGAGGGCCGTACGACGGCTGCTTCCCCTCAAGTACGGGACTGGATGGAGAAATGAAACCTTTGCAGTTCAGTGTTTCCCCTAGAATTTTTTTCAGGCCCGGTGGTACCACCGAAAAAACCCTAACCAGACGAGGCGCGTGAGACGGCATATTGGACATGTGACATGTGACATGCAGCAATATAACAAAGTTTTTACATCAAAAATCATTGTAGGCCTATATTGCTGAATTATCACTTTCAATGAAATCATTAGGCTTAATCTAACCTTTACGTACGGTGCGCGTCGCCGCGTACACTACATCGTAAGCTACGCCGTGACCTACGGCGTAGGCTCTGCGTCGATTTAACACAGAACCATAATTCAGGCTTAAGGGTAATTGAGCAGCCCCCTCTCCACTGCAATCTGCCCCTCTTTCTCCCGTCTCACCTGCACCTGTCATTGTTTCCTCTGTTGTCTCTGTTACTCTCCCTTTATCTATTTTCCGTGGCTCCGGAGTCTGGCAGAAACATTTCTTTATATCATGTTGTCTGTCGCCTGCAATATTTTTTCTTTTTTTTGACGGCGCCATAGCTAGCTACAAACTCTATACATCCCATAATGTTTAATAATATTCCCGCGCTCTCAGCAGCGTTACACGCATCGTTACTAGGCAACAAAGCAGGTTGACTCACGTTGCAAAACAGCGCTGCGCTCCTAAACGTAAATGATAATTGATTTATGAATGAATGGATATGTTGCTTATTTTTGGCATATTCAATTTTTTTTTAGGCCTGGCGGGGGGTCTCGTTACAATACAATGGTAGGGGAAACACTGCAGTTGCAAGGACGGATTAACATGACCACGGGCCCTGGACACAAACTCGCTATGGGCCCCTACCTACAATAATATCCTACGTGCACGGTGCATGCCCTCCCAAAGCACTCAGTTTGGTCACACAATAGAGCAGGGAATCATAACATTCAAACAATTACATAATAATTACATTTTCAAAATCACATTTGTGTAATTTATATACCGTATTCTTGCAACCATTAGGCGCATATAAACTTCTTATTTTTTTATTGCCCAATGACGCAATGCGCCCATTGTATTATTTAAAGGCTGATTCATGCTTCCGCGTTACACCGACGCAGAGCCTACAGCGTAGGGCTGAGTCGACTTAACGCGGATCCATAAGGCGGACGTAATTGAGGCCACCATGAGAGGTTAAAGGGGGAAGAGGGAAGGGGGGGGGGTGATTTGCGGATGTAGTAGGGACCACCATGAGATGCGGCAGCTCCGTGGCGGCGCTCCTGGGGCGGATGGGCAGACTCAGACTCGCTACCTTTTTTGTATTCTTTTTTTTAACATGCATGTTCGAAATAAAATCTTCAAACTCAAACTGATGTTTAGCCCATGTTTCAAAGAATGTTGAGAATAGACCCCCCATGACCTTAAAAAGGATTCAAGGGAGTGTAGAAAATCATTACAACGATGAATGCTGCTTAGGATTTTCCCTCGTGTGCTGTCCTTGGGTTTTGAGGGTGTTTTCAAATCTCAGCGTTTGCCAAATCTGACTCACCCACACCAACTCTCTCTGCCGTTAAGGACAGTAAAAGCATGCACATCTCATGTGAAAGTGCACAATAGGAAGAGTTGATGAAATACTCATTATGAGGCAATCAGGCCCGGTAGGTATGTCGTTATTTCAAGGAGGTTCAGGAAAGCAAGGGACATTCCCCGGGTTGGTGCGTGTGTTGTGTTGTGGTGTGTTGGTGCGGAGGCGGGTTCCTGCTCAGTGGAGGGAATTTGAAATCCACCAATAAGCTGAAAGCTGGCGCTGGCAGATAAACAAGCAATTTAAAAAGAAATCAAAGGCAGCTAAATGACTGGCTCAGAGCAATCCTCGTCAACTTTGACTGGTGTAACTGAAGGAGGCAACGCCTTCAGCACGCTCTGGGATCAGACCAGGAAATGTGTATTTTACAGGTTCGTCTAGACCTGAGGATTTCTTCACCGGGAGAAAAGGGGAAAAAAGATCCTAGAGAACCAGATAAACCATTTTGTTCTCAGTGTGCTGTAGATACAACTGAGTACACATAAAAAACATAAAACACTCATTCTCATCCTCAGAAGGCTTTTTATCATTACTCGTGAACACAAATAATCACATTACTTATAAGTGTCAAGCACATTAATTTCAGCGGCTGTTTACTCAGCAATGTAAAAGAAACGTTGCAAAAGGGCTGCTGATATTTACTCATCGTTTTTACGACAGGATTGCACTTAACTCTTCTCATTCTCCTGCTGTTTCTAGGTTATTTTGGGATGTTTTAGTCTTATACATTCCTCCTTTATTTACCTGCTTCCTATCTCATTTTGAAAGTCTGTTGTTTTGTTCAGATCTGTTTGACTTCCTCAACCCAGTCTTTTTTGAATGTCCTCACAGGAGTCCTTTCAGCATTTGTTTGTGGTCGTCCTTCCCATCCTCCCTGCTATTCCTTTCTTCCCTCATGTCACCCCAGAAGTCTAAGTTTTTGTTTGTCTTGTTGTCCTGTCCATATACACCTGCCCCAGAGTAGAAACACCTGCAGGTTAGCAGAGTATAAAACACCTGCAGGTTACCAGAGTAGAAACACCTGCCCCAGAGTAGAAACACCTGCAGGTTACCAGAGTAGAAACACCTGCAGGTTACCAGAGTAGAAACACCTGCAGGTTAGCAGAGTAGAAACACCTGCAGGTTACCAGAGTAGAAACACCTGCAGGTTAGCAGAGTAGAAACACCTGCAGTTACCAGAGTAGAAACACCTGCAGGTTAGCAGAGTATAAAACACCTGCAGGTTACCAGAGTAGAAACACCTGCCCCAGAGTAGAAACACCTGCAGGTTACCAGAGTAGAAACACCTGCAGGTTACCAGAGTAGAAACACCTGCAGGCACCAGAGTAGAAACACCTGCAGGTTAGCAGAGTAGAAACACCTGCAGGTTACCAGAGTATAAACACCTGCAGGTTAGCAGAGTAGAAACACCTGCAGGTTAGCAGAGTAAAAACACCTGCAGGTTACCAGAGTAGAAACACCTGCAGGTTAGCAGAGTAGGAACACCTGCAGGTTAGCAGAGTAGAAACACCTGCAGGTTACCAGAGTATAAACACCTGCAGGCACCAGAGTAGAAACACCTGCAGGTTAGCAGAGTAGAAACACCTGCAGGTTAGCAGAGTAGAAACACCTGCAGGTTACCAGAGTAGAAACACCTGCAGGTTAGCAGAGTAGAAACACCTGCAGGTTAGCAGAGTATAAACACCTGCAGTTACCAGAGTAGAAACACCTGCAGGTTACCAGAGTAGAAACACCTGCAGGTTAGCAGAGTAGAAACACCTGCAGGTACCTAGAGTAGAAACACCTGCAGGTTAGCAGAGTATAAACACCTGCAGTTACCAGAGTATAAACACCTGCAGTTACCAGAGTAGAAACACCTGCAGGTTACCAGAGTAGAAACACCTGCAGGTTACCAGAGTAGAAACACCTGCAGGTTAGCAGAGTAGAAACACCTGCAGGTTACCAGAGTAGAAACACCTGCAGGTTAGCAGAGTATAAAACAGTGGAAACAACCTGTCATATACACTGCCATGTCATCTGTGGTTGCTGATCATGGATTAAATAGACCATTTACATGTCCTGTGTTTTCAGGTGGAGGATGATGAGACAGTCTCTGTCTGTTCAGAGAGAGCTTTGGCGGTACACTTAAGTCTTTTTTAATCAATTTTATTCAGTTGTCAATTTGCCCATCTTAACACAGGTGGTGAGAGTGTGGACACTTGGCTGTAATTGATTTCCCTTTAATTTCTTGCTAATGGTGGTGGTCTGCACATGGGAGTAAAAACTGCTTCAAGTGCTCTCTATCCTAATATGAATCAATTGCTTCCATTGCTATGATCCTAATTTTGCAGGAAGAAGGAAATCTTCCTCCCCCTGAGCCTATGGCCTCCACATCTAGGCCAAGGGGATCACAAGTGGTAATGAATTAACCTTCATTTAAATAGGGTAGTCAAGAGTAACATTTGCACCTTTCTTCAAGTTACCATAGCAAAGTGACAATGCTTAAATGTCACAGCTACTATATTATGTGTTTGATTTGTTTCAGGTTGGAGCAGACAATGTGAGAGCTCTTTATAAAAGGACACTGGAGCTGGAGATAGAGTACAAGAAGTACAAGATAAAGAAAGTAAAACTTGAGGTGGAGAAACTGGAGTATGAAAAGAAGGTAATTCAGTAACGTAATTCATCATGGGAAACAAACTAAAATGTTTCTTCCTTTATTCCAGGAAACAAACTAAAATGTTTCTTCCTTTATTCCAGGAAACAAACTAAAATGTTTCTTCCTTTTTTCCCTCAGGAACGG
This sequence comes from Cololabis saira, assembly GCF_033807715.1. Classification (NCBI taxonomy): domain Eukaryota; kingdom Metazoa; phylum Chordata; class Actinopteri; order Beloniformes; family Belonidae; genus Cololabis; species Cololabis saira. The sequence continues at coordinate 5,024,197 of NC_084602.1, forward strand.
GAGAGCAGAAGATAGAAGGATGGAAGGAAAAAAAATTATTAAAAGAATAACTGAAATACAAGGCCTGTTATTTCTTTGTTCAGGCAAAAAATTGGTCTGTGATGGCCTCTCTCACAGCCCTGCCAGTAGGGTAGTCGAGGGTGATGGGGTCCACCACATCAGGGGGTTGTTGGTCGACAGGAGGGGCCCTCTCCCTCCGTATGGTGGCGACATTGTGGAGCACAACACATGCTGCAACAATCCTGCTAGCTCGGTCTGGGGCCACTCTGAGCCCACGAAGGCAGGTGAAGCGGGCCTTCAGGATGCCAAATGTCATTTCTATCCTGACCCTGGTTCTGGAAAGGGCCACGTTGAATCTAGTTTGTGGCCCTGCATCAGGGTCAGGATAGGGGGTCATCAAGAAGGGCTGGCAGGCATATCCCCTGTCACCGACAAGCACTCCACTGAACAGCCCTGACGATAAAAAGGAATGATGCCATGATCAGTATCACAGAATGCAGTTTAAAGAACATAAGACATATATGCAGAGTAAAGTTGCCATACCTTGCTCCAGTCTGTGGCACAGTGTGGACTCCCTGAAGATCCGGGAGTCATGGACCGACCCAGGCCACTTGGCGTCGATGCTCGTGACCATGCAATTATGGTCACATGTCATCTGCAAAAGCATTTGTGGTTAACAATCCACAAGATAATAGTATTGAAGTCATTGTAGCATCAATGTGCATTTGACTGGACCTGTGCTGTGTCATTTTGTCCTTATGTGCATATATTTCCACATGTGCTAAAAGGGAATTACTTTTAATTATCCAGGCTACTGCATTTCCTGCAATGTGCCAGTATGACCAAACAATTAGTACCCTTGTTAGATAACTTTATTTATTCCCAAGGGGAATGTTTAGTGTTACAGCAGCTATCACATAAATGACAGACTTACACGAGACACACGTAGCTTAAAACAAACACAATGAGGTGTGTGGATTACCATAGAGATATACATATGTGTATTCCCATGCCTGGAAATGAATTGCGTTACTGAATTACCTTCTCATACTCCAGTTTCTCCACCTCAAGTTTTACTTTCTTTATCTTGTACTCTATGTCAAGCTTTTTGTATTCTATATATATATATACACACACACACACACACACACACACATGGACAGTACTATACTAGATGAAAATAAGTGGAGAACTAACAAACGGTTACAAGTTCTAACTTAAGGCAACATATTGCTATTAAGTGCCAAATTGAATGTACAATGTGTATTGCAAATTACCATTGCAAACTTTACCTGAACGTTGAGGCTGTGGAATGACTTGCGGTTGACATAGTCCGCTTCATTCTCACCCAGACGTGCGGAGATGGGAATGTGCGTACAATCTATGGCACCGATCACTCTGGGGAACCCTATGACGGGAGTAGGCTGCATTTAATATACAATAGTATACGTCATAGGGTGTACATTATTTATAGATGAAGTAGTTAAATAGGTTGATGTATATTTTACCTGCTATGGCATAAAACCCCTCTTTAACAGACTGCGTCGGCAAGTGGCCAGGGAACACAACAAATCCATCCAGCATGTCTGTGAGGGCACGTGCCACTTTATGGATGGCATTGCAGACTGTATTCTTGCTTAGATTTTCAGCATCACCCACAGCATACAGGTAGGTACCCGTGGCGAAGTACCGCAGGGTAATGCAGATGGTTTGGGGCACTGTGAGCGCACGACTCCGACGTGTGGCACTGGCCACATACGGGTCGAGCAGCTGACACAAATATGCCATGCTCTCCGTCGAGAATCTGTATCGTTCATACAGGTACTCATCAGGGAAAGCAAAGGGGTTTTGGCGGCCCCTGAATACGCGTTCTCTTCGGAGGGATCCTCTCACGATCCGCGCACCAAGCTCCACTGGATTCTCTTCGAAAGGGCATGTCATTTTCCAAGAGAGCTGATTGGTCAGTGGGCGGTGCTTTTACACCCGGCGATCTGTATCTCGAACATAACCTGCTCCGGAGCAGGTTAGCGGTTCAGCATAAGTTACCATGGCGATGTGCCCCGCTAAAAAGTGAACCACCGTCGTAGTCCTGAAAACCCAGGGTTAAACCTGAAGTTACCTCGCTAACCCGAAATCCCGCTTCGTAGTACAGGCCCCTGCAGGTTACCAGAGTAGAAACACCTGCAGTTACCAGAGTATAAACACCTGCAGTTACCAGAGTAGAAACACCTGGAGGTTACCAGAGTAGAAACACCTGCAGGTTACCAGAGTAGAAACACCTGCAGGTTACCAAAGTAGAAACACCTGCAGGTTAGCAGAGTAGAAACACCTGCAGGTTACCAGAGTATAAACACCTGCAGTTACCAGAGTATAAACACCTGCAGTTACCAGAGTAGAAACACCTGGAGGTTACCAGAGTAGAAACACCTGCAGGTTACCAGAGTAGAAACACCTGCAGGTTACCAAAGTAGAAACACCTGCAGGTTAGCAGAGTAGAAACACCTGCAGGTTACCAGAGTAGAAACACCTGCAGGTTAGCAGAGTAGAAACACTTGCAGGTTAGCAGAGTAGAAACACCTGCAGGTTAGCAGAGTAGAAACACCTGCAGGTTACCAGAGTATAAACACCTGCAGTTACCAGAGTATAAACACCTGCAGTTACCAGAGTAGAAACACCTGGAGGTTACCAGAGTAGAAACACCTGCAGGTTACCAGAGTAGAAACACCTGCAGGTTACCAAAGTAGAAACACCTGCAGGTTAGCAGAGTAGAAACACCTGCAGGTTACCAGAGTAGAAACACCTGCAGGTTAGCAGAGTAGAAACACTTGCAGGTTAGCAGAGTAGAAACACCTGCAGGTTAGCAGAGTAGAAACACCTGCAGGTTACCAGAGTATAAACACCTGCAGTTACCAGAGTAGAAACACCTGGAGGTTACCAGAGTAGAAACACCTGCAGGTTACCAAAGTAGAAACACCTGCAGGTTAGCAGAGTAGAAACACCTGCAAGTTACCAGAGTAAAAACACCTGCAGGTTAGCAGAGTAGAAACACCTGCAGGTTAGCAGAGTAGAAACACCTGCAGGTTAGCAGAGTAGAAACACCTGCAGGTTACCAGAGTAGAAACACCTGCAGGTTAGCAGAGTAGAAACACCTGCAGGTTAGCAGAGTAAAAACACCTGCAGGTTACCAGAGTAGAAACACCTGCAGGTTACCAGAGTAGAAACACCTGCAGGTTAGCAGAGTAGAAACACCTGCCCCCGAGTAGAAACACCTGCAGGTTACCAGAGTAGAAACACCTGCAGGTTAGCAGAGTAAAAACACCTGCAGGTTACCAGAGTAGAAACACCTGCAGGTTAGCAGAGTAGAAACACCTGCAGGTTAGCAGAGTATAAACACCTGCAGGCACCAGAGTAGAAACACCTGCAGGTTAGCAGAGTAGAAACACCTGCAGGTTACCAGAGTAGAAACACCTGCAGGTTAGCAGAGTAGAAACACCTGCAGGTTACCAGAGTAGAAACACCTGCAGGTTAGCAGAGTAGAAACACCTGCAGGTTACCAGAGTAGAAACACCTGCAGGTTAGCAGAGTATAAACACCTGCAGTTACCAGAGTAGAAACACCTGCAGGTTACCAGAGTAGAAACACCTGCAGGTTAGCAGAGTAGAAACACCTGCAGGTACCTAGAGTAGAAACAACTGCAGGTTAGCAGAGTATAAACACCTGCAGTTACCAGAGTAGAAACACCTGCAGGTTACCAGAGTAGAAACACCTGCAGGTTAGCAGAGTAGAAACACCTGCAGGTACCTAGAGTAGAAACAACTGCAGGTTAGCAGAGTATAAACACCTGCAGTTACCAGAGTAGAAACACCTGCAGTTACCAGAGTAGAAACACCTGCAGGTTACCAGAGTAGAAACACCTGCAGGTTACCAGAGTAGATACACCTGCAGGTAGTAGCTGGAGGAGAAGGATGTCTAGACTTCTCGTCTTGAGCTGCTTCCCCCCAGACCCAGACTCAGATAAGCAGAATTTAATGGAAGAGTAAAATTAATTGAATTGAACTGAACTAATTGATCACATAAAGTCAGCGGATTTAGATGCAGTTGAATTTATTACTTGCTACAGTTTTTAAAGACGACTTCCACAAATATTTTGTTGAGCATTACTTTAGAAAGTGGCGTCTGGAAGCTGCTCTTTGTTATTAGATTTGATGCGATAGCATAAAAGTGTGGGATGGAACTCACTTTTCATTCATAGCTGGGAAAAGTGAAGCAGCGTGAGCTAACAGCCCTGTAGAAAATGAAAGTAAGTTACCTAATTATGATGTCACAGACACAACAGAGGCTGCAACTCACAGATAAACAGATGACAACATCCTTGGTCAAACGGTGCTAAGTCATCACTTATCCTAGAAAATAATTATTAATTATTTTAAAAAAAACATTTTTTACATGAGCGGTGAAGCTAAGATTTTAGATCAAAATCAAACCACTTTGTGTTGTTTAAGAGTCGGACGTTGTGTTGTCTGATGTGGATTTTCTTATTTTGCCTTATTTATGTTGACAAATACAAAAGAAATCCTTTACTGTACATCTCCCACTCTTTATATACAGTAGAAGTGAGGAGGGACTTTTCCTGATTACACGCCTCGGTCTGCGAGCACTTTGTTCTGCCACGTAAATCTATTAACGAGTAAAAAAAACCAGATCAACGACAGTAAAACAGCAGCATGTTGAGTGCACATAAGCACTCACATGCACTCACTTTTTGCCCTAGTTCTAAAAATCATTTTACATTCCTATGTAAGATAGTCATTTGTGACTATCTCCATATCAACAAACAATGACTGCTATTATGTTCGCACTGTTTCCTCCTTTGAGTTTAACAACAAAAGAGATGGTATCTCTGTATATATAATTACATTCTGTGGCTAAGGTCTTGTGTTACTTGATTAACTACTTGTTAGGTTATTATGTGTCGTTTCTCTCTTAAGACTGGTGTTACAGTCGGACTCAAGTGAACTCATGTGAAATCCAGGAGAAATATGGATACACATGATTACAGCACAGCATTATTTGTGTGCACTGGTGCACATCTGCAAAATTCCTGTAGTACTCCTGTCATGTAGTATTCATGTATTTCTGAAGAATCTGATGCAACAGGCCTCATTCAGGCACAGAAAGTGAAAGTGAAAGTGGGAGTGAGCAGGAAAATCCCTGCAGAGCATCTCCTCTTATAAGAGCCGGAGTTGCTCCGTCAGAGGAGTCTTAGACAGCAGACCTGCTCAGTGTCAACGTCCCATCACAGCCCAGAGATGGAGGCTTTCAGACGGATAACCATGAGAGCCAAGAGATGGAGGAAACCTGGGAGGAGCTGCAGCACAACCACACTTTTAGAGGAAAACAACAACAATGACCAACAGGACGGTGAGTGTTATTATCTGTTATGTTATTATCTGCCATCAGTAGTAGAAACAGGTGTTCTGCTTCTTTACATGCATGACAAGCAGGGCCCAAGCCTCCTGGGGCCCTTAGCAAAATGTGATTTTGGGGCCCTCTATTACTGCCAATAATACTGATTATTGATCATTCACACACCCACTATAAACTTATTTCATGTTCTTTCCTGTCATTACAAATACACTTGTAAAACTAGATGTAAGAACTTTTTGTTGTAGTTAGATTGTAATCCACAGTGATTAAGACCATGGAAGCAAAAACAGATTAACAAACCTGCAGAATAATATTTCAATTAATATTGATCAAAGTCAGCAACTGCCCCTACTGGCCACACAGAGAAGCAACAGATAAAAGGTCAAAGGTCACAGTTGCAGCAGAGTTGTTTCCATCATCCTACTGTCAGACTGGCAGGTTTTTACCATCTATGGTTTTTAATCTGAAATGGAGAAAATTCAGCTACAAGAGCGGCCTGGGGTTGATTTACACTTAATATTTAAAATGATATAGTACTAAGTGTGATACTGAGTGTCATCTACAGTGTAGACCTACTAAAAGAAACAACATAATCAAATAGATCATTTATAAACCATTTACTGTAAACTCGTCATCCACTTTATTTTTGGTTTTAAATAAACTGCAACAGCAACGTGCAACAATTTGAAGTGGAACAACAATTAAGTGCAACAACAAAGTACTACAAAAACTAGAACTATAATTAAAATCACTCAACTTAGATAAACAGTACCTCGTCATTATGTTCTCCAGATAAAATTCAAATGTCCAAAAACAGACATTATTAAATAGAATAAACAAATAAAATAAAACAAATACTTAAATAATGATGTAAATGAACAGAGGTACCAGAAACAAGGTAAGGAGAATTGTTTAAAAATCAAATATTAAGTTAAAGGAGCTTGAGGCTCCTTTTAAGAAATGAGACTCTCTAGCGCCACCCTTCACCACGACGGCCGTTGGGGGTACTGCAGCCAACAGTGAAGCCGGCACGGGAGAACGGGGAGAACGCACATGCAGCGTCATGTGACGTCACATCCGCAGCCCAGCGCGGGAAATTCGGGACCGAATTGCAGCACATTTTGCAGCACACAGCCTGTTCAAGGCAAAGGAGAGATACACTAGAGGAATCATTCTTTTGGGTTTGGAACGCTTCATCTGACATTATTACTAGAAAACTTAAAATGTATACGGATTTTTTTCATAAATCTTGCCACAATCCGGCCTCAAGCTCCTTTAAATAATCTTCTTCTGAAAACAATGTAAAAATGTGCAAAAGCTTTGGTAAAATTAGGGAGAAAAAAATCTAAATAATGATTGTGTTTTTGTACAATAACATACCTTTGATAACGTATGAATCATCACTCACACATAAAAAACTAATTTTATTTTTTACATTATTTTTTTTTAACTCTTGGGGGCCCCCTAGTGGTCACGGGGCCCTAAGCAGCCGCTTAGTTCACTTATGCCTTGGGCCGGCTGTGATGACAAGGAAAGACCAGATATGGGCTGCTGTGATTACTCACTGTTTGGTCAGATCTTGATTTAGGAGATGGAATTGATCTGTTTAAATAACACTTAAATAGGACTGTGATTGTCAAAAATGATATCTGTGTCTGTAAGACCTGACCTGACGTCTGATCATGCTTTAAAACAAGCACACACACACACACGCACACGCACACGCGCACGCGCACGCGCACACGCACACGCACAGACACAGACACACGGTGGAGCAGCTTTACTTCATGTATGAATCACAGCTGTAGTAAAGTTGTAGGATTTCCGTCTCCTTGGAAACGGCTCTATTGATAGACTGACTGCTCCGTCATCAGAAAGCAGTGTAGACATGTTCAAATAGCTGTATTTATTCCTGGCTGTTGATTGATCCGTGACCCCTGTCACCTGTGACGTCTCTTAGCCCATATAGAGAATGTGACACAAATCTTTTTTCACATATACTGGCTGCGCCCTCGATTACAAGTTTTTTGGAAATAACCTTTGTGCTGTCTTCGGGTCAAGGAAGGAGGAATGGAAGAATGGAGGAAGGAAGGAAGGAAGGAAGGAAGGAAGGAAGGAAGGAAGGAAGGAAGGAAGGAAGGAAGGAAGGAAGGAAGGAAGGAAGGAAGGAAGGAAGGAAGGGGAAAAACAAGGAAGGAAGGAAGGAAGGGAGGAAAGAAAGGAGGAAGGAAAGAAGGGAGAAAAGAAGGAAGGAAGGAAAGAAGGGAAAAAAGAAGGGAGAAAAGAAGGAAGGAAGGAAGGGAGAAAAGAAGGAAGGAAGGAAGGAAGGGAGGAAAGAAGGGAGGAAGGAAAGAAGGGAGAAAAGAAGGAAGGAAGGGAAGAAGGGAAAAAAGAAGGGAGAAAAGAAGGAAGGAAGGAAGGGAGAAAAGAAGGAAGGAAGGAAGGAAGGGCGAAAAGAAGGACGGAAGGAAGGAAAGAAGGAAGGAAAGGGGAAAAGAAGGAAAGAAGGGAGAAAAGAAGGAAAGAAGGGAGAAAAGGAAGGAATGAAGGAAATAAGGGAAAAAGAAGGAAGGAAGGAAGGAAGGAGTAAAGAAGGAAGGAAGAGAGAAAAGAGGAAGGGAGAAGGAAGGAGAGAGCAGGAGGAAGGAAGGAAGGAAGGAAGGAAGGAAGGAAGGAAGGAAGGAAGGAAGGAAGGAAGGAAGGAAGGAAGGAAGGAAGGAAGGATGGGAGAAAATAGGAAGGGAGAAGGAAGGAGAGAGCAGGAGGAAGGAAGGAAGGAAGGAAGGAAGGAAGGAAGGAAGGAAGGAAGGAAGGAAGGAAGGAAGGAAGGAAGGGAGAAGGAAGGAGAGAGCAGGAGGGAAAGAAGGAACAGGAGAATTAGGTCATTTTGACCCAAAGACAGTACAAGGGTTAGTTTTCCACACTCTCTTGAAAATTCTGACGTGTAAACTAGTTCCAAATCCTATGACTGCTTTGTTCGGTCCTCCTAGCGATGAAGATCCCCGGATGATTCTTCTACTGAGTCATATGATCTCTTTCTTGCTCCTGGCCAGGCGGCCCACACACACACTCATGGCTCCCAGACATTATGCACCGTCTTACTCTAGAGAAGATAAGATTTTCAATTAGAGGAAAATCAGAGGGTACATTTTATAAGACCTGGCAACCCTTTTTGACTTATTTCCATGATTCTCATACAACATAGATTATACCGTGAGAGAGTGAACACGGCGGACCCTTGACGTTTGAGAAGCTCAGGGTTTAGATATTACTACGCCTGCCAGCTTTGTTTTCCTCTTTTTGTGTGCCTTTAACTTATATCTTTAAAGATTTGGGTGGGGGGTCGGGGGTGGGTTGTTGGGGTCACTGTACTACCTCAAGATTCCAAGATCTCTTTTTCTTTTTTCTCTTCGGTAAGACAACACAATTTTGATACCACCTCAACCTGCATCAGCACAACCTTCAGTGGGGGGTATTTTTAGGGCCCGAGCACTGACAGTAGGAATTTGTTTGGTTTGATGTACATGCACGAAAATCGGTACACACCTGTATCATGTCGCAACTTAAAGAAAAGTCTCTTGGCGCCATGGCCCAAACCGAACAGGATGTCGGCCATTTTGAATTAATCGTGTCATTTTGGCGAAATTTATGCCATTCCTTCGGCAGTTAATACGGCCCGAACCGTAACGTGCACCCAGGTGTGTTATACATCAAAATGTTCATCTCCATCCTGCAATGATGCGCATTACTTTTCTCTTTCAAAAGTGTTACCGTGGCGACGCAAGACGCCAAAAAGCGCTCCCCCCTTTCATCTCCATATTTTGATAGTTCCCCAAAAGTCACCAAAGTTTGCACACAAGCCAGGTCTGGCGATACATTTGATATTTCATGGTTTGCATTAATGGCCGTGTCCTAACGGCTCAACAGCGCTCCCTAGAAAACTTTTCTCTGCCATAACTTTTGAAAGGTTTGACATAAAGAGTTGTGGGTGGTGTCATTGGACTCGGTTTTGAGTCCTTGACCATAATTAGTGCGGATTAGCCCCGCCCCTTGTTCTGATTGGTTGATATTTCATAGTTCCTATTTTCTGCTATAACTTTTGAATGGTTTAACATAGGAAGTCGTGGGTGGTCATTTCTGATATGCTTATGGGGGGCGGTGGCCGTGAGTGCGAGGGCCCGTTCATCGCTGCTTGCAGCTTTAATTGTTTTGGTTATGGTTGTGATATACATTCTCAATGAATCATTGATACTTTTATATTCATTGTGAAAAATTATAAAAAGGATTTGAAACAAAGAGTCCAGAATGTGTCAGATTGTGACATAATAACGTATTTTTCTCTCTTGGCTCCTCCCAACCAAGCGGGCCACAGGTACGCCCCCCCCAAGCCCCCCGAGCCCCCCGAGCCCCACGACGGTGCTGAACAACAACTCCTGCAGAATCTTCTTGCAAAGTCCTCCAGAATGGATCTGAGGGACTCCAACTATGAGAAGCAGAAGCTCTGCGTGGATCAGCTGATCCAGGCGTTTGTGTCCCAGAGCTTCCCCGACCCCCCCGCTGACCCAGACGGGAGCCTGGGAGAGCACCTGACACATGTGATGGAGGCAGTGGTGCACAAGCTGGAGACGCACGGTCCCGTGATCTCCCGGGAGGAGAGCAGGATCCTGATGGACCACTGCCATCGCCACACCTTCACTCACCTGAACACGCTGCTCCAGAGGGTCAACGCCCCTAGAAACACCTTTCTGCTGATGAACTGGGTCTCACATACATATCTGGGGTGAGTAACTGTCTGTTCATGTGTGTTTACTCATGTGGTGATTTAGCGTCTGCCCTACCCAGGAAATCTGGAATTGTTTTGCACTTCATATGCAAATAAACAGTAATAAAGAAACAGAGGGAAGGAGGAAAGTAAGAGAGATGTGGCAGGTAAAGGGCTTTCCCAAATCCACCATCTGAGTCTGAAAACACGAAAAACATCTTAGCTTGTTCCCTCAATAGAGGTTATGCAATGACGTCACTTCCCCACTGGACCAGCCCCCTTACTCTCACTGAGTGGCAAAAACAGTTGCAACTAGTGGAGAAGACGGGATAACAGACGATTATCAGCTTAAATTAAAGGCAGTTGGACTTGACAGTGACCCGTACAGTTACCCCAAGAACCAGTGGTCCATGGACATTAATATTTGGTACAGTTACCAAGAACCAGTGGTCCATGGACATTAATATTTGGTACAGTTACCCCAAGAACCAGTGGTCCATGGACATTAATATTTGATACAGTTACCAAGAACCAGTGGTCCATGGACATTAATATTTGGTACAGTTACCCCAAGAACCAGTGGTCCATGGACATTAATATTTGGTACAGTTACCAAGAACCAGTGGTCCATGGACATTAATATTTGGTACAGTTACCAAGAACCAGTGGTCCATGGACATTAATATTTGGTACAGTTACCCCAAGAACCAGTGGTCCATGGACATTAATATTTGGTACAGTTACCAAGAACCAGTGGTCCATGGACATTAATATTTGGTACAGTTACCAAGAACCAGTGGTCCATGGACATTAATATTTGGTACAGTTACCAAGAACCAGTGGTCCATGGACATTAATATTTGGTACAGTTACCAAGAACCAGTGGTCCATGGACATTAATATTTGGTACAGTTACCAAGAACCAGTGGTCCATGGACATTAATATTTGGTACAGTTACCAAGAACCAGTGGTCCATGGACATTAATATTTGGCCACGAATCCAGTTTCCTGATATGTATATGTACTTAATTTCTACGCCGGGGAAATACACAAGTGACTGGAGCAAAAAATGCATATTACAATAATGAAATACCAGCGATGGTAATATTATGGTACTGAGAGTATCCAAGTTGTGTGACATACAGTACAAAGTACCTGTTGCATTGCACATTGCCCTGGTACGTACGAATTAAAACAGATAATTAACATTAAGACAAACTACATAGGTTTAAGCCTGGTTGTGATAACAGTGTTGTTCCTCCAATAGCCATGATATAAAATATTTGGTGAAAGAGGTCAGAGTCTTCTCCTCTTCTGAATACAAAAGTGAATATGGAAATGAAACATGATAGATAACAGAGTTCTGATGTTTGCAATGTTTTCCCCAGACAGGAGATGCTTGATAATCCCGACCAGCGGCTGCTGCATGAGTGGGAAACCAAGGCCAAGGTCAAACTGCTGGAGAGCGTGCAGGTACATGTCTGGATGTTCTTATTACTCAACATGTTTTACACTCATTTTAGTGGCGTAGCAGCGCTCACAAAAACATCTGCATGAGCTTCGGTCCGGCTGTAGCGCGTTAGGATCGGTCTTACGTCCCATTTGCGACGGCAGCGTCACCACAGACAGCTTTCCCAAGATTACTATTGCAACAACACATCATCAGTAGGGTAAAGCTAACCTGTCTCACGACGGTCTAACCCCAGCTCACGTTCCCTATTAGTGGATGAACGCTTGGTGAATTCTGCTTCACAATGATAGGAAGAGCCGACATCGGAGACGCCAGAGTTTAATATGACATTAATATGACAGAACAAGTAAAACAAGCATTTTTTGGAACACAAATGATCCATAATGTTTAGAATAGAGGGTATGCATTGATGTCACTTTCCCACTGGACCAGCCCCCGTATCGCACTGTAAGTAAAACAGCTGCAATTAGTGGAAAAGACGGGATAACAGCCGATTCTCGGTTTAAATTAAAGGCAGTTGGACTTGACAGTGACCCGTACAGTTACCCAAAGAACCAGTGGTCCATGGACATTAATATTTGGTACAGTTACCCCAAGAACCAGTGATCCAGTGATGCTAGGATCCTGATGAGAGTGCGCAAATATGACCACATCACTCCCATCCTCCACTCACTGCACTGGCTCCCCATCTCCTCCCGGACTGAATACAAGATCTCCCTACTCACCTACCAATGCATCCATGGCAACGCACCCCCTTACCTCAAGGAGCTGATCCATCCTCAGCCCCCCACTCGCACCCGTTCAACAAACAAGAACAACCTCCTCAAACCCACCTTGACGAAACTGGTCACAATGGGAGACCGGGCCTTCTGCTCCGTTGCCCCTAAACTGTGGAATACCCTCCCCGCCCACCTGAGAGAACCACCGACAATTGACTCTCTTTAGAGAGGGCTCAAAACCCACCTTTTTAAGAAAGCATATGCCAGCTATGATAAATGATTTTATTCTATTTTTTTTATTTTATTTTATTATTATTATTATTTTTTTTTTAATTTTTAAATTTTTTTTTCTTGTAGCACTTTGAGATTCTCGAATGGAAAGTGCGTTATAAATTTAATTTATTATTATTATTATTATTATTATGATCCATGGACATTAATATTTGGTACAGTTACCAAGAACCAGTGGTCCATGGACATTAATATTTGGCCACGAATCCAGTTTCCTGATATTTTTTATGTACTTAATTTCTACGCCGGGGAAATACACGAAGCAAAGCTTGAAGGCAGACAAAAGTCTTGACGTTTGGTCCGAAGGCAGGATTTGTTTGTGAAATTAAAGTGATGAGGACACCGAACTTTATGATTTGACCGTTTAACGTTAGCTACCCAAAAATCCAACATTACCTGATACAAAATGGGAACCACAAATCCACGTTTCGGTGTCTGGAATCCAGTTGTTTCTGTGAATTGCAGTGATCCATTTGTCTCTCTTAAGATTATTTTTGGGCAGTCTGTAAAACGATAACTCTGATTTCTTGCTAAATCTATGAGTACAGTCGATCGCACAACAGCTCTTTCCCATTTTAGATGTTTTCCAGTTGCTCAAACTGAAAGTTTACGCTGACACTCAGTCTTTCTGACACTCAGTCTTTCTGACACTCAGTCTTTCTGACACTCAGTGTGAAGTTGCATCTGTGACGTCATGCTCATTCCCTCTATTAGCTCAAGTGTGCTCACCTGACGTAACGCGTGTCTGCAGATCCATGTCCGGGGGTCGCTGGGTAAAGTCCTGGAGGTTGACAGAGCCCAAACGCATCACGGTGAGGAAGCCTACGTTGGACTCTACGTGGACATCATTCAGGTACCTTTGTGTATTTGTGTTTGTACTGGATTGCGTTCGTGTCCTGCAAAATCACATCTACTTTCCAACAAGTTTAACTTTGCTCACACATATTGTTTTGCTTTTAAATCTGTTTTTAAAGTGCATTGGTGCCATGACCAAAGCAGCGGGTGACATCAGCTCAGAACTGCACACTCAGGTGTGGGAGGTTTGTCTCCGAGAGCTGCTGGTGTTGGTCCGGAGGTGAGTCTTTGATCCCTGCATGCACGACGTGGCCACAACGTCAAGAACGGCAAGCAAGTTGGATGTGCTTGATGTTGCGCGTTTCCTTGTTCACGCTGCACATTGTGGGCGTTGCAGATACACAGAGGAGCAGACTGAGGCGCTCGCAGAGGAAACAAAGACGTGGTTGGGAAACAGAGGCAACCTGGAAACGATACGCTTCCTCAAGACGCTGAAAACATGCAAAGAGCTCAGGTGAGCACGGTCGGCTTTGCATCTCTTTGCTAAATAGAATCCAGGTTAAATAATCATTAGTGCTGACAGGCGATTAAAAAAATGTATCTAATTAATTACAGGATTTATAATTAATTAATGTAATTAATTGCATTTTAATCTCATATCTGGTAAATGTCCCCAAATAAAGAATTTGAATTCTAGGACATTGCAAAATTGCAGTGCATGACTTATCAATTGAATACACTAAGAAGAGAAGATTTAAAATCCACATTTTTGTGCATTCCTGCAGCTCTCAGTAGTGAGGACTTTATGAGCTTCTTCAACAGTAAAATCGCGAGAATTAGAGAAGAAATCAACCAGCCGGTTGTGGGCGTTTCTTCAGCTTTAGCGACTTCCCTACGCTCTGACTTGCCTCTAGACTGTTTTGATCCTATAGACCTCCCTGAGCTGACCTCACTCGTCAATAGAGCTAAGTCAACCACATGTATGTTAGACCCCATCCCGACTCGACTATTCAAACATATTTTTTCTCTTATTGGTACGACAATACTGGACCAAATTAACCTATCCCTAAGTTTAGGATATGTACCACAGGTTTTCAAAGTGGCAGTAATTAAACCTTTACTTAAAAAACCTTCTCTTGACCCAGACACCTTAGCTAATTATAGACCAATTTCCAACCTTCCATTTGTGTCTAAAATTCTGGAAAAGGCAGTTTCAAGCCAGTTATGTGACTATTTGTATAGAAATGATCTGTTTGAAGTCTTTCAGTCAGGGTTCAGAATGCATCATAGCACAGAGACAGCACTGGTTCGAGTCACGAATGACCTCCTTATGGCCTCAGATAAGGGATTAGTGTCCATACTGGTTCTACTGGACCTCAGATAAGGGATTAGTGTCCATACTGGTTCTACTGGACCTCAGTGCTGCTTTTGACACTATAGATCATGGCATTTTACTGCACAGGTTAGAGCATGTTGTTGGGATTAAAGGGACAGCTCTATGTTGGTTTAAATCATACCTATCTGACAGGTTCCAGTTTGTTCATGTACATGAGGTTTCTTCAGAACAGTCAAGGGTCTGTTATGGTGTTCCGCAGGGTTCAGTGCTAGGGCCAATCTTGTTCAGTTTATACATGCAGCCGTTGGGAAGTATAATCCAGAATCACGGCATACACTTTCATTGTTATGCTGATGATACGCAGCTCTACTTGTCTATGAAGCCGGATGAAACAGAACCGTTAGTTAAACTTCAGGCATGTCTTAGGGACATCAAGGACTGGATGTCCAGAAATTTCCTGCTTCTAAATTCAGATAAAACAGAGGTTATCATTCTTGGTCCAGAGCATCTTAGGAACGGATTAGATGGTGTTGCGATGGCTTCCAGTGCAACTGTGAGAAACCTTGGTGTTATTTTCGATCAGGATTTGTCGTTTAAACCATATGTCAATCAGGTTTGTAAAATAGCCTTTTTCCATCTCCGTAATATTGCAAAGATTAGGAAAATCCTCTCGCAGAGTGATGCAGAAAAACTAGTTCATGCGTTTGTATCTTCTAGACTAGATTACTGTAATGTGTTGTTAGCAGGATGTCCAAGTAATTTGCTGAATAGGCTCCAGCTGATCCAAAATGCAGCAGCACGAGTACTGACAGGAATTAGCAGGAGAGACCACGTCTCTCCAGTGTTAGCGTCGCTCCATTGGTTACCCGTAAAATTCAGAATCCAGTTTAAAATTCTATTACTTGCGTATAAAGCCCAAAACGGCTTAGCTCCGCATTATTTGCAAGACCTGATAGTGCCTTATGTTCCTGTCAGAGCTCTCCGTTCTCAGAGTGCAGGTTTACTCGTAGTTCCTAGAGTATCTAAATGTAGATTTGGAGGGCGGGCGTTCTGCTATCAGGCACCACTACTATGGAACCAACTTCCAATCTGGGTTAAGGAGGCTGACACCACCTCCACCTTTAAAACTAAACTTAAAACATTTCTGTTTAGTAAAGCCTATAGTTAGTGTTTAGTAAACCTCTAGCTGGTGTTGGTAAATCTCTAGGTAGTGTAAACTTTAGTGTGTCAGAGTCGCTCCTGTAGTTTCTTGTGCTGGCCCCCCCTTCTCCTCCCTTTTCTCTCTTTTGTCCATGTTGCAGCATCCTTTGCCGGACACCGGAACCTGCAGGTGGTCGTGGGTGGCTTGTAGCTTGCATTACGGAGCACAAGTCTTTCCCTGACCCTGCACCCCAAACTGGGACTTGCTGATTGGGCCGGAGCTTCGGGAGCTGCATGCTGGCCTGCGGTCCCCACCCCTGGTCATCCCGTTGCTGGCCCCCCCTTCTCCTCCCTTTTCTCTCTTTTGTCCTGCAGGTGGTTGTGGGTGGCTTGTAGCTTGCATTACGGAGCACAAGTCTTTCCCCGACCCTGCACCCCAACCTGGGACTTGCTGATTGGGCCGGAGCTTCGGGAGCTGCGTGCTGGCCTGCGGTCCCCACCCCTGGTCATCCCGTTGCTGGCCCCCCCTTCTCCTCCCTTTTCTCTCTTTTGTCCTGCAGGTGGTCGTGGGTGGCTTGTAGCTTGCATTACGGAGCACAAGTCTTTCCCTGACCCTGCACCCCAACCTGGGACTTGCTGATTGGGCCGGAGCTTCGGGAGCTGCGTGCTGGCCTGCGGTCCCCACCCCTGGTCATCCCGTTGCTGCTTCCACCTGCCTGCTGTGCTGTTGCCGTCCCTGACCCACCAGTCTGGCCCTCGGCAGGAGGGTCCCCCCTTATGAGCCTGGTCCTGCTCAAGGTTTCTTCCCTCCTAAAGGGGAGTTTTTCCTTGCCACTGTTTGGCTTAAGGTTTTTCTCCCACTAGGGGAGTTTTTACCTGCCATTGTTTATGTAATAACTGCTCGGGGGTCATGTTCTGGGTATGGGTCTCTGTAAAGCGTCTAGAGACAACTCTGTTGTATTAGACGCTATATAAATAAAATTTAATTGAATTGAATTGAATTGAATTTTTATTGGTGAAGTGTGTTTCATAAATGAAATTCAAAATAAAAAGCTCAAGCACATGAGCAAACCAATTAGGCCAGGTGCATTATTCAAAAATGCAATGCAAATACAGTTAAATAAAAGTCATAAAATAAGGCTGAGTCTCAAATAGGCACTTAAGCAGACTCTCAATTCAAAATTAAAACTAAAGCTGACTCAATACAGCTATTCAAGTACTAGTAGCTGTTACGTTTACAGTGGAACTGGTCCGGACATGTTTAGTGTTTAAATGATAATTCAGGCTGGAGCAGCTCCGCTGATAGGAACATTCTTTTTTACAAAATGTACAAATCACCGCGTTCTTGTTGATAGTCCTGTCTTCTTTCTTTTTATACATAAACTTGCCGTTCAAAGGTCCAGCAAAGATTTGCTGAGTCTCCCCTGAGTCGTCCAGGTCTTCCCTCCTGCTGCTGTTTGACCAGCAGCAGGAGGGAAGTGACCTGTTACTGCCAGGTGAACTACGGCTCCCTCAATGGGACAAATTTAAAACGCTTGCGCATTTTGCCAATCATAATTAATTGCGTTAATTTTCATAATGCGTTAATCAGCATTGTAATTAATTAATCTAATAAAGGTGCTAAACAAACAGCCCTAACAATGATGCATGGTTTAATTTCCTCCCCTGTTTGGGTGCAGGCAGCACGTCCAGACCGGAGGAAAAGGCCTCCACACTTCTCTGCTCAAGGAGACCGTGAGAACGCTGGAAAACATGGAGGCTTTCACGCTGGAACGCCTGATGGAAATAGTCGCCGACATGGCAGAGGTACCAGTCTAACCTCAACGTTTTAGATAAATGGGACCATGAAAAATCATCTGTGCAGCGTTTAAAGCAGCATGGAACAAACATGTTTTCTGTCTTGCAGAGGATCATTAGAAATTACTTCAAATCTAGTAAAAGGGAGCTCCTCAACTTCACCGATTTGAAGACTTACTTCCCCAGGCTGTCGTATGTTTCGGATGAACAAAAGGTGAGTAAATCGTGGGTAAAAACTGGTAGTCAAACTGTTGTTCACGATATTATTCCTACATATGCAGTTAAATGTTTTTTCTCCTGAAAATTGATCCAATAAAGCAGCATTTCCTTCTGTTTTTCTGTCCCCAGAGAGTGATGGACGAGGCGTACAAGCTCATGGCTCACACTTACCTGAAGCATCTCACCCAGAACAGCCAGTCCCGGCTGAAGCGCTGGACCTGTGACCTCGGACTAGCCGTCCGCTGCGATGCTCAGCTGCTGCACTCGGCCATGTCGGAGCTGGTGAGCGGAATCATCCTCCCCCGCACACGTTTTCAGTCTTTTTACTGCAAAGCATGTATTAACTGCATGTACGATGTCGCGTCAGGCTCCTGGCGTCCAGCCGCGGAACGGGATGCTGCTCAAAGTCCCACAACTGGTGGCGTGTCCGTCCATAGATGTGCTGAAGCTGATCGTGGCAGAGATGGAGGAGGAGTGTGCTAAACAGAGGTACGTGACGCCGTCTGCACTGACACGGTGGCGACACGGTGGTCGTCTGATGCTTCAGGGTGGGAAACCATCACTAGACTGGAATGTAGGGGTGTAACGATACACTAATCTCACGATACGGTACAATACACGATATTGAGGTCACGATAACGATACGATATCATAGCAGTATTTTTTTAACAACCTTGAATGAGGAACATATGACTGGAAAAAATTGGTCTTTTATTTGAAAGACACAAAATACAAAACAATGCTGTGTGTTTGCCCTATTGTTACAGTTTGTAATGCTTTATAACTGTTTAAGTTTTAAAGAGAAAGCCAGGCCAACCATTTTCCACAAACTGAACTAAAAGTAAATGTCAGGTTTGCATTATGCATCTTCAGTTTCATACAAGTACAAATATTTAGCCACAAACTGAATAGTTTCTCTCATGTATGATTTGAATTTTTTCTTTTCCAGAAATTTAACAACTAAAATTAAATAAATAAAAGTAAATAAATACATACAATTTTACATCATAAAAAAGATTGATTCATGTTCACCTTATAAGTGTAAGAGATTTATTTTTGTTAAGAAGGTTATTTTGGTAATTCAGGGTTCATTATTTTATAAATATATTCTTTATATTCTGATGTAAATCAGGGACTATAATGACACTAGTCAGTTTATCTGTAGTGATTAGTCTGTTTTAGATTGGGCGGAGTGATACGGCACTAGGTGCTGTGTTGATGTTCTAAAATCCTACACTGTTGAGGGACATTAAAGTACACTGGAACTCAGCAGAAGTTGTCCCCGTGTTTATCCTACTCACCACCCCAAAAAGGTTTAATTTAATAACGTAAGGCTTAACTCTACACCAGCCTTACATCAGTAAAAGTTCAGAGCTCAAAACCCTGCAAGAGTCCCGTGATCGGGACCAAAACGGTACTAGTTTCTTCTGAGCGGAGCCAGATTTTGTTCCGCGGGTCGAGGTGCGGTCGGCATGCGTGGTCGGATACGCATTACTAGTCAACACAATAGATTAATATTAATAACCCAATATCACGATACAGTTTGTCACCTCCACGACACGTATCGTGACATATATTGTTGCACCCCTAATGACAGGTGAAGTCAGGAGTTCTGGTTTCCTTCACCTTGAATGTACCCACTTGAATGTTTTCCTTGGAGAGTTGAGGCTCTGCTCTATTTAAGCATACTCTTAAATTAAATACTTAATGATTCTTGAAAACCGCGCCAAGTTATGGGTAAGCCCTGAATTTAGGCATTGTGACGTAGAATTGTCAAATTGGTTTGATTCACTGCACGAATCGGCACAGCTTACTTTGTAATACTGTATTTGACCCGGTATTTGTATGTTTTGACCTTATAGAAACGTAATTCTCGTTAGTTGTGTGAAATAAGACCTGGAAACAGGCATTGTGGCTTACAGGACTGTCTCAGAAAATTAGAATATTGTGATAAAGTCCTTTATTTTCTGTAATGCAATTTAAAAAAACAAAAATGTCATACATTCTGGATTCATTACAAATCAACTGAAATATTGCAAGCCTTTTATTATTTTAATATTGCTGATCATGGTTTACAGTTTAAGATTAAGATTCCCAGAATATTCTAATTTTTTGAGATAGGATATTTGAGTTTTCTTAAACTGTAAACCATGATCAGCAATATTAAAATAATAAAAGGCTTGCAATATTTCAGTTGATTTGTAATGAATCCAGAATGTATGACATTTTTGCATTACAGAAAATAAAGGACTTTATCACAATAGTCAAATTTTCTGAGACAGTCCTGTCAAATTGTCAAATTGGTTTAATTCACCGTACAAATTGTTACAGATTACTTTTGTAATACTGTATTTGACCCGGTCTTTGTAAGTTTTGACCGTATAGAAAACGTAATTCGTAAGAATTGTAAGAATTGTAAGAATGAAATGTACCTGCTGGACTCTACTGCCCTTACTTTATAACAACTTGTGCTTTTTATTATTTTACCTCTTTTCTTATCATTTTATTTCATTGTATTTGTTATTTACTGTTTAATTGTGTCTTGCTGTTTTTAATGTTGATGTAAAGCACTTTGAATTACCTTGTGTTGAATTGTGCTTTACAAATAAACTTGCCTTGCCTTGTCTAACCCCGACTGCGTGTCCCTGATGTTTCCCCCAGCGAGGACGTGAAGCTCCTTCCCTCCCTGCTGCGATGGAAAGGTCTTCCTAGAGGGAAAGTGAGAGAGGTGATGGCCGCCCTACCGAGCAGTGAAAGCTCTGGCTCCGGCGGCTCGTGCTGCACCTGCCGCTGCTCCTGAACTTCTCTGCTGCCTGTCTGAGACGTTTGGGAGCTTTCTGCGTTAGTCCTGGTGAAAGGCTCTGTTCCCCAGGGAGAGAGCCACGCCGGAGGACGTCCGTGTGGATGTGACGTCCGCGTGGACGTCCGCGTGGACGTTTGCAGCTCCAGCCTGGAGAACCCATGGACGACTGTTAGAAATAGAAATGAGCACATGCTTGCCTCTTCTTTTCTTCATTCTTTACATGTGTGACTACGTTTACATGCAGTCAAAATTCGGGTTATTGCTAATATACCGGTTACTGAGACATTCAGAATATTCCGTTTACATGGTGATTAATCATTCAGGATATCTGGATCAAACCAGCGATGCACGGAAAACATCATGACGCAATTAACGTAATTTCCGCTTCTTCTTCCTGTATCCAAATTCAAAACAAATGCTGCTTCGCGCAACTTTTCTCTCACCTTCTTATAAATCTGGCTATCCCGGTACTTTCTACCGTCTACAAATGCAGAAATGTTCATATCCTTCATTACATTTATGAAGTGATTAGTCTCCTCCTGGTCTTGGTTTCTCCGTGTTTATAAGAACTTCCTGGACTCAAAACACCAGGATTCCTTGTGAACAGAGCATGTGCAGAAAACAAATTCATGTTCCGTTTGATGGGGATATTCAGTTTGGCGTTTACATGACTGAATATTCAGGTTTTAAAAGGAGTAACCCAGGGATCATATTGGGGTTTTTAAAAACCGGAATATGAGCAAATTCGGGTTATTCAAAGGGGTTATTGGTGTTTACATGGCTGTGCAAAACCGGGTTATTGCTAATATTCGGGTTTTAAAATGGTTATTGATGCATGGAAACGCAGTGTGTTTTTGAAGATATTTCGTGGAATTGTGGTGAATTTATATAACATCCAAAAACATCCAATTAATGTTACTTGATATTAGTTTAGGTACTCCATATTTTGATTTCAAGTAATACTCCAAAATGTGCAAAATAAAACAACAGGAACTTTTTTTGAATTAGTGAGAAAAACTCTGAAGTCGAGTTTAAAAATGAGTTTAAACATTTGCTTCATGTGTTAGCACTACAAGTATCTTGTTTTTATACATTATTATACATTACACTAATATTGGAATATTTATAAAGTTTTATATATAATTTATATATTTATATATAATTTATGTATATATACTTACATTTTTTTAAAGGCAGTTTGTTTTGTGTAATACTTATTTATACTTGTTATATTTTTTGTAAACATGTTTACACTTTTTGCACTGACATTTTTATACGTTGTAAAATGCTTTATTATTCTGAATTCATGCTGTTTTTGTTGTAGCAGGTGTCATAATTGTTTTAACGGGTTTAATTGTTTTCTAGTGCATTCAATGTAACTTTTATTTTCTATTTTTCTGAGTCTTAAAATGTGAATCTTTTTATCAATAAATGGAAAAAAATCAATCAAAAGTATGAAAGTAACTTTTTGACAGGTTAACTGTACTTTGAGGAACCAGCGCTAGATGGCGGTGACACCCTGTTAGAATAAACATCCACAGCACTGCGCTGTTCACACACTCCCTGGACACGGGGCCTGATCAGCTGCAAATGATGAATTTTCCAGGCACATTTATAAACACATGTGAAGTTTCTGAGTTTTTATTAAATACAGCTCCAGCAGACCTCCGTTTGAAAACAGCAGTTCCCTACATTTCAGTAGGATGAACCATAATGTACTGACTTCACAAAATTACTAGGCCCTATCATAAAACATCTTTACTCTATTCCTAGTTGAATAAATGATTTATCACAGTCAATCATTAACAAAAAACTAATTCACCATTAGGACAATGAAGTTATCATTACGTTTTGGTCCTTTGACTCTTCTGAGCAGTATTTAAAGAAACAACTAAAAACCAACATAACGGCATTAACAGCACAATAACAATTATAGCTGCAAGCAGCGGTGAGCGGCCCTCGCACCCTTGTGCACGTTCAGGCGTGCTGCAGTGGAAGCTTGTATGACTTGCATGTAGATTCTTCAGGCCTGGACATTTAGCGGATGACACCAGCCACGAGTCTTTATGTCAAACCATTCAGAAGTTATGACAGAAAGTAGGGACTATCAAATATGGACCAGTCAGATGAAGGGTGGGTGCGCTTTTTGGCGTCTAGCGTCGCCACGGAAACACTTTTGACTGAGAAAAGTGATGCGCATTATCGCAGGATGGAGACGCACATTTTGATGTATAACACACCTGGGTGCACATTACGGTTCGGGCCGTATTCACTGCCGAAGGAATGGCATAAATTGCGCCAAAATGACACGATTAATTCAAAATGGCCGACTTCCTGTTCGGTTTCGGCCATGGCTCCAAGAGACTTTTCTTTAAGTTGCGACATGATACAGGTGTGTACAGATTTTCGTGCATGTATGTCAAACCGTATTGTGGGGCTTGAGGCACGAAGTTTTCTAGGGGGCGCTGTTGAGCCATCTTGCCACGCCCACAGGCCTGGCTTGCGTGCAAAATTTGGTGACTTTTGGGGCACGTTTAGGGGGAAAAAAGGCCCTCATTTCGTTGGAAAAAGAAAGAAGAAAGTATATAAATTGCTCTTCCAGAGAATTCCATCGTATTCTAAAAGCCATCCCACTTCCTTTAATACAGCTGATACAGAATACATTCATATACTCAAATGTTTCAGTCAAAATTCCAGAACTAAAACTTGATGAAATACACATTAGTGACCAGAAATGTAATAACAAGATTATTGGAAAAGCTCTAAAATGCAAATTATTTTTTGATTTTAACTCACCAGCCAAATTAAAAATTGGAACTGACAAAATAATAACTAATCAATTCTGTACATTTATTAAATGGCCAATAGCCGCAAAAATAAAAGAAATGCAATTTAAGATTTTGAACAACGTATACCCAGCTGCTGAATTTCTGCGCAAAAGATTTAACTTTGTTGTAGAACCCTGTGGGTTTTGCCAAGAAGAGCCGTGTTGTGCCAAAAAGTGATTGCCTGCCAGAATCTGATTTCTTCTGATTTGTGGCCGCGGGAGCGCGCACAGCAGCCCGTTGAGCGATAGCGTTCAAACGTCAGATTTTCAGATTATGAAGCTCAAGAATGAGATCAAGTCATATTTAGGCAGAAACAACTTTTCATTAACTGTATTTGGCCTTCAATCAATTTTTGGCAGGTGAAAATGCCTATTTTGTGTTGTAATGGTCCTTTAAAAGAGTTAAAAGCAATCCTGTGAGCTCTAGTGTTTATATTATAAAGCTCAAGAATGAGATCAAATCATATTTAGGTAGAAAAAACCTTTCATTAACTGTATTTGGCCTTCAATCAATTTTTGGCAGGTAAAAAGACCCATTTTGTGGGGAGAAATCAGATTCTGGCAGGCAATCACTTTTTGGCACAACACCGGAAGCGGTCGAGCATTTGTTCTACTCTTGCCCAATCTCATTACAATTCTGGCAGGAACCTACAGCTGGTTAAACACTGGGATTGACAACACATCTTTTGACTCCAACCAAATCTTAATTTATGGATAATCTTCCAAGAAATATATCAAACATGGTCAACATAATTATTTTACTAGGTAAATATCACATACATAAATGCAAATGGAATAACAGCAAACCCTCCGTTGTACATCTGAAAAATGAATGTAAACTGTACTTTTGCGTCTCTTAAACTGATGTGTGAAAAAAACGATATTGCCAAAAGCTTATATGAAACAATGTCTATGTTTCTTAATTTTTATTAATACACTTCCGATAGCTTGCAGTAAATGTATCTCTTTTTTTGCTCTCAACCCCCCCCAAATGTTGAATATCTGTAGATAATTGATTGTTTTGTTTCATGTGCCTTTTATTGTATACCCTACAGAATTTTGTTCAATAAAGTTTGTAAAAAAAAAAAACGCTTTATGGCAGCAGCCATAGACATATTTACGTAGACACCACATCGAGTGTTCTTCGTTATATAATACATCCATGGTGTTCTTGCCCGCTGCTGCGATACGTCAACGTCGCCGCCATATTGGATGTTCAAGACTGCGCTGTAAACTAATACAAGTAAATGGACTTATTTTCATAAAGCGCCTTTCTACAAAGAAATTTATGTTTTACGTCTAATTTATTCATTCACACACGCACTAATATACTTGGGAAACAGTTAGGCACCAAATATAATATATTTAATTTTCTCAGATGGCAAAAATAAGAACTTTATTGATCCCACATAGGAGTAATTCATGTTATATCAGCTGTGGAGAACAAGGTAGTGCCGAAAAACAATAGATATCCCCCCTTTTTGAGAGACAGGTCTGTAATTTGTTGTTGTTTTATAGTTTGTCTCCAGTTTTGTACAACGGCATAACTTTAGCTATTTTCATGCTATTGGGGAATTGACCAGTTTGTAATGATAAGTTAAAAATATGCGTCAGAGGTTTGGAGATCCCGTCAACAACCTTTTTTTTTTTACTATTTTTCTATTTCATTATAGTCAGTTGATGTTTTGTTTTTGCATTTATTCACAATATCTATAATAAACAATATCTAAAATAATACATTTTCCTCCACAGGTTTAAGGAACATTGTGTTAGGATTTGTTGTTTCTATGAGATTGTCATTAGATGTCACTGGATCTGGGATTTTTTTTGCTAAATTTGGTCCAACATTTACAAAAAATGTATAACATTTATTAACCATTTCATCCAGGTTATGTATGATCTTATCATTTTCTATAAAATACTGCGGATAATTAATCTGCCTATAGTTATTTCTGATTATGCTGTTTAATATGTTCCATATACCCTTAATGTTCGTTTATTTTTGTTTTTCTAGTTTTTCTTTTTCTGACGATATTAGGGCCTTTTTGCCCCCCTAAACGTGCCCCAAAGGTCACCAAATTTTGCACGCAAGCCAGGCCTGGTGAAAAACGTTTCTTTTCCCGCCGTCCCTCAGACTTGTGGAGGATGGGGGTTGTCGCCACGTCCTCCTCTGCTCGTCACTTCACTCTGAGCACATTGCTTCTGCCCTGGGGCCGCGGCCTCTGGACCTGACGGGCTCCGGCCCCGAAACCAGAGACTGCAGGGACTCTGGAGGAAGCGCTGCGTGGGAGACACGCACAGCATCACCAGCAGCTTGGACTCTCCTTCTTGGTGGGATGGAGAGATGGAGAGGAACACCCTGTCATCCAAAGTCATTCAAAGATCATATTTACCTTTTTCTTTTTGGTTTTTCTTCGTGATTGGGTCTGATACATTTTGGCAACCTTCTATTACAGAAAGAAAGGCCCACAATGGTCACTGAAATAATCTAAAACATGGTTAAAGTAAGTAAAAAATAAAAATTTCCTGAAAGAAAGACTAACAAAAATCTGACACTGCATTTAAATGTGGTTCAATAGAATCATTTATAATGAGGCCTTTTGTCCTCCACCTCACTCTCTGCCCCATTTCTTGTCTACTAATTTTTTTTAATATGGACCACTAAAGCTGTTATTATGGCCACCACTGTTCTTTGTAAGAAAACATTTCTAAGTAAGTTCAATCTAGAAATAAAAATAAAATAATCATTCAAAATAAATCACTGTATGAGTTTATGTTCATGTATATCAGCTGTGCTGTCATTTAAGATGTACAAGTCACAGACGTTTTCTGTTGTTCTGATATTTTTTTACTTATTTATTTTGGTCCAAGTCATCATTTAAGACAAATCTGATTAAAAATATCTTTATAGAGCTTTGCTGAGATGCTGAAGACAATCAGAAATTTTGGATGCCAGCCTGAAAACAACTTATAAGTCAATAAACCGAAGCTGACTGAGCTTAAGCGTCTTAACATGTTTCCTTCTTTACCCGAGAGCAACCTGAACTCGGGATGTCATGTCTCTCTTACCTGTTTCAGGAATAGCTTAAGAGAAAATAATGTTTTTCTTCTGAACATTAAAGCAGGCAAACTGTGTCAAGAAAGCTCTCAAGTTGTCGTGAATGTTTAAAAGACAATAAAGTGGGCTCTTTAATTGGATACAAAAATATTTTAAAAGCAACGAAGTCCACAGGTTTTAGATAAGTCACTGCAAATTATTTTGAGGACTTCCAAGAAACTATATGAGCTTAGACAGGAGACAATAAAAGAAGACTAAGATTAAAGAAAGGATGAAAAAAAATGTGATTCACATTTGATGTTTGCATTTGTGAGACATCTGTCTTCATTGAACTAAACTGTCAAAATCCCTTGTTTTTTTAAAACATTTTTGAACCCAAACAGCGGGGAGACCTTTTACTTACACGGAACTACTATTTTAAATATAAATAGTTTAACAAAATAGAAAGAATATTTCGAATTTGAATCTAAATGTCAACATGTGTTAGTGCCTATATATAATTCCATCAGTTCCCTCGGTACAGTCAGATCGCTCCTGTTGTTCAACAACATTGTAGGAAAGATACAGACGGGGAAAGAAAGAAAGAAAGAAAGAAAGAAAGAAAGAAAGAAAGAAAGAAAGAAAGAAAGAAAGAAAGAAAGAAAGAAAGAAAGAAAGAAATACATCTATTCATCTACAACTGAAATCGGCAAACGACTTTTCCAGTTGAAAATGTCCACTCAAACATGGAGGTTTCCTAACAGAAGGAATTGTGGTCAGGAGAGGAGAGGAGGAAACCACAAAAGCTGGACGGACCACAATGTTCTTGTGGAAGAAAATAACAGGCTGAAGCACCTGCTGAGTGTGGAAACGGCCAAATTCATGGACGCAGACTTCAAGGTGCAGCGACTGTCGAGGGAGTTGCAAGAAACCAAACTGCAGTTGGAAAAACAGAAATCCCTGAAGGAAATGTATATCAACCAGGGGAAAGACAAAAAGAGGGAGCTTGAGACGATGCAGAAGTACGCTGATACGGAAACGCTCGGCGCTGCTAAAATCGCTTCCCAGGTGCAAAGCGCCATCAAACACAAAAAAAAGAAACTGCTGCAGAAAGACTACGAGGAGCTACAGGTGGCTCATGTTGTCATCCAGCAGACGTTTTCCAGTGAGATCCAGATGGAAAAAGGGAAAAGCCAGGCTCTCCAGCAAGAACTGGACACGGCCCTGAATTCATGCCAGGAGCTGAAAGTAAAATATGAAAGTGACGTCCTTGCAGCGAGGAAGGATGCTGAAACACTTCAGCATGAACTCCAGAGAGAAATAAAGTCTCATGCAGAGAAAGTGGAGCAGGACCAGCAGCTCATCAACGACCTGAGAGCTGAGCTGGACGCTCTCCATCAGCAGATGGAGCAGGAGACGTCTGTCCTGCAGCAGACTGTGACAGAGACGGAGATGTTTCCTTCTTTACCGTAGAGCAACCTGAACTCGGGATGTCATGTCTCTTTTACCTTTTTCAGGAATAGCTTAAGAGAAAATAATGTTTTTCTTCTGAACATTAAAGCAGGCAAACTGTGTCAAAAAAGCTCTCAAGTTGTCGTGAATGTTTAAAAGACAATAAAGTGGGCTCTTTAATTGGATACAAAAATATTTTAAAAGCAACGAAGTCCACAGGTTTTATAAATCACTGCAAATTATTTTGAGGACTTCCAAGAAACTATATGAGCTAAGACAGGAGACAATAAAAGAAGACTAAGATTAAAGAAAGGATGAAAAAAAATGTGATTCACATTTGATGTTTGCATTTGTGAGACATCTGTCTTCATTGAACTAAACTGTCAAAATCACTTGTTTTTTTAAAACATTTTTGAACCCAAACAGCAGGGAGACCTTTTACTTACACAGAACTACTATTTTAAATATAAATAGTTTAACAAAATAGAAAGAATATTTCGAATTTGAATCTAAATGTCAACACGTGTTAAAAAGATCAGAGGGAGTTCAATGTGCTTCGCTACCCGACCCGCCATGCTATTTTGCGTGCTGCAAGGAAGGACCCTCTTTCCATTAACGGTCGGAGGATCCGTTTCTCGCTGGATTACAGCAAGGTTTGGACTTTTTAGGGTCCGAGCACTTACAGTGCGAAGGTTCTATTGTATCTGTAGGAATTTTAATTTTTTTTAATTTTTTTTTTCCTACGAAACGAGGGCCTTTTTGCCCCCCTAATTGCAATTTATGCCATTTCTTCAGCCGCTTCTTTGCCCGAATCATAACGTGCACCCTGTACACACCTGTATCATGTCGCAACTTAAAGAAAAGTCTCTTGGCGCCATGGCCGAAACCGAACAGGAAGTCGGCTATTTTGAATTAATCGTGTAATTTTGGCGCAATTTATGCCATTTCTTCGGCCGTTAATGCGGCCCGAGCCGTAACGTGCACCCAGGTGTGTTATACATCAAAATGTGCATCTCGATCCTGCGACGATGCACATTACTTTTCTCAGTCAAAAGCGTTACCGTGGCGACGATAGACGCCAAAAAGCGCGCCCCCCTTCATCTGATTGGTCCATATTTGATAGTTCCTACTTTCTGCTGTTGGACCACGTTATGTGATCATATGAACTCCTATTGACTGTTATGAACACTTGTGAATTCGACTTTAAGCTGGCTCAACCCCCGGTCTGAAATCAGCTTTTAAGTGCCTCCTAAAATGGCCGCTTTGTGAAAGACTACAAAGACCACTGTGCCTTGGGGGCGGCGCCTGAAGGGCGCGTCCAATCACTGGCCAGGCACTGATGATGTCACCTCAGCCCGCAGGACGAAAAACCTCTGTTTTCCCCCAGCTCGCCCTCTCTTTCCCAGCCCAGCGCACAGGATAGACCCATCCTGCCGACCAGCGCATCTGGACCACGTCTCCCCATTTTTCCCGAGAGCTGGGGGGAAAGAGGGCTGTTTGGGACCTGGATTAACGGGCCGAGCGTAAAATCCGATACCAGAGCGCTGCGCTCTTGACTCACTCTACCTTTAACCCCCTTTTCCCGCTCCAAGTTTTCTGTTTATATCAGGAATCGGGACGTCTTGAGGATGGCCAGCCGGCGTCCCGGCTCAGCTGTGAGCTGCATTTCCTGGATCTGTGACGCCCGCGCTTCGGCGACCGACGAGAAGAGCCGCACGTCCACAAGTGACCGGCCTCCGCCGCACCTCGAAGCCGCGTGAGAGGCTCCGTTTGATCCGAAAGCACGGCCTGGCACGGCCCAAGACGGCGCTCCACCGCTGTCCCGTTTCGTTTCAGGGAGAAGAAGACAGAAACCGAGAGACTCTGACTGGAAAACCCCGGCAGAAACACGATCCGCACCCGACAGAGCCCGCAGCCCCAGATCCGGAGACTGGAAGGCGTGAAGTTTTATGGTTTTGGGCGATCAGTTTAATTTAGAGCGGTTCAGAGCTACATTTGTGTTTAATGTTAAGTTACTATATGCGTATTACTGTGTAACGCCGGCAACTACCGGCATTATTGTTGTTTGTTTATTTTGCAGCGCCGTTTCGCCAGTTGATCACAGTTTAAACACCGCTGCCGCCATCCTGTCTGATTGCACGTGGGGGACGAGGGCGCATCCATCTTTGCCGGCCACGTACAGCCGTACAGAAGCAGGGTAGCATCTAAAACATGCAGGACAGGGGCCCACGAGGACCAGGATTGAGAAACACTGCGCTAAATATCCAGGCCTGAAGAATCTAGTGACTAGATTCTAGTCTAATGCAAGTCATACAAGCTTCCACTGCAGCCTGAACGTGCACAAGTGTGCGAGGGCCCGTTCATCGCTGCTTGCAGCTTTAATTTTCAATTGCTCTTTTACAAAGTCCTTTTGGTCTGACATTCATAATTAGTTATCTTTAAAAAATTTATGAAATTCCTGTTTTTACTTACAATTATGTTATTTATTATATGGATAACTTGGATCCTAAATATTCAAACATTATCAACATGGTGATTATTTTGGGTAAATATCATACCATATAAAGTGGAGTGGAAATACTCATTTACTATATTTTTACATGTTTTTACCAACTACTTTAAATATATGAAAAAGATTGATAATATGAATAGGGTTGCCAAGAGACTGTAGTCATCCATAACTCAGTCCTTGCTGTTTTGATTCTATTGTACCTTGCTGTCCTTGTGCTTTTTGTTTGTTTTTGTTTCTTGTGTGAATCTGTTATCTTCACCATTGTTGCTGTAATTACTTCCTAATTTTATATCTTTTTCACCCTGCCTTGATCTGTACATTTTTTGTGCTAAATAAAGTTTAAAAAAAAATGAGACAGAAGACATTTCTGCCAAACAAAAAAAAAAGAAAAGCACAATAACAATAAGTGACGAACTTACATTATCACTGAACTTATTGAGTCCAAGACTAAAGTCATTAAAACACTATAGCTGTCATTGTCAGCCACATTGAAGTTGTAAACCTTTAGCAATGATTTGGACAAAAATGCTTCAGTCGATGATGGTAAAAGTCTTCAGTCTCATTATCTTTATTGTGCACGACTTTTTCTCCAGATACGTGTTGAGATTCGTCACGTTTCCATGGCAGTAAACCATATATATTGCACCGCGGTGAAATGGAATGACGGAGAAGTCCAAAGGGTTCACGACGGCGTCACGGCAATGGCATAGGCACTGCGTTGGTTTAACGCAGAACCTTAATTCAGGCTTTACTGGATTTTAACTCTTCTTAAACTGTTCTGTTACTGGCTGACAAACCGAATCTGCCTACGGGGACAATAAAGGTTTTCATTCATAAGTTGCATGTGTTTTCATCAGCTGACACAACTGATTTTTTCCTTACAACCAATCAGGATTAACTGGTAGCAAGTCAGAGACAGATTTTGGATTAACATCTTTGACCTGCATAGAGGCAAAAAGGAGAAGAGGTTTACCACAAAAAAATGTACAAAGTGTGAAAAAAATTCAGAATAATGAAATAATTAAAATCACAGCACTAGAGCACCATGGACTTTCCAGGTTTTTTTTTCTCGGTGTGGTGATTCCCCGTGTCGTTGCACTGCCCCGTGAGTTGGTCATCCTTGTTTTGTCCTGGCTTCCTTGAAAAACATGTTAATTGCCTCCCCCTCCACTTCCTGAACACATCCCTCCAGACCAACATCCTGGAAAAAAGCCACATGCCAACAACGGTTTCCCCCAACAACCTCTGAAAATACACGTCCTTTCCCGACTTGTAGGACTGACTTATACCTGCTGTTCCGAGTAAACAGAGTGGAAACTCCTCGGCTCGATGGGAGCCCCTCACTTCCCAAAATAGGGAGTTGATGATTTCCCAGAATTGTCTAAAGCTGTTTGATGGCGGAATTATTAAGTAAAGAAAAGGAAAAACCTGGAGGGTCGGCAGCTTTGATAATACCCTGATAAAGTCCTTCATTATACCCAGTTTACTGAGGTATAACTGGGTATAAGGCAACAGTGGTAAGGAAAAATTCCCTTTTAGGGGATATACACAGGACTGTCTCAGAAAATTAGAATATTGTGATTTTCTGTAATGCAATTAAAAAAACAAAAATCTCATACATTCTGGATTCATTACAAATCAACTGAAATATTGCAAGCCTTTTATTATTTTAATATTGCTGATCATGATTTACAGCTTAAGAAAACTAAAATATCCTATCTCAAAAAATTAGAATATTCTGGGAATCTTAATCTTAAACTGTAAGCCATAATCAGCAATATTAAAATAATAAAAGGCTTGTAATATTTCAGTTGATTTGTAATGAATCCAGAATGTATGACATTCTATATATATATAAGACTTAAATCATTATATAATCAGGCTTAATTCATGACTGGTGTGGAGATAGATCAGTACGATCAGTTCAAACGTAATCATTAACTAATTTTTACCTATGATTCATTAATGTAGGAACGTCCTACACCCAGTCGTCGCCATGGTAACGCCTAAATGGCTAATGTCAGGAAATAATCAGCAGCTTTCTGGTCATTTATGGTTAGTTAAGTTGACTCAATCTTTAACTATTACTAGTCTTAAAACGTACTCACAACTTAAAGATTAAGAAATGGTTAACTAGTTCTTGCTTCCTCTTTAGTCTCCCAGTAATTAAACCACATTGACTTCCTCATTGGTTAAGCGGTAACTTGCGTAGCTGACTGTAAGGTGTCACCCGGCTGTACCTGTGTTTGCTCTAATCAACGATGGTTGGCGTGCAACGATAACTGATGATTTAGTCGTTATCCCAGCGGAGCTTCAGGATGTTGTCATTGGCTCAAATATTTGGGAAGTGTGATACATCCATTTTGTATGTCGGCACGCTGACAAGAATGTGATCTGTGGCAACTCAGCCCCGTTTTTATGCTTCTGCTCAAAAACAAAAATCCTTGAAGTTTTGTCCTGTTCCTAGATGAGTTAAAGAGTTAAAAGGTTTTCTACCAAACTAACTACAAATGTCCAACTGTAGGACATTGTTGCGCTGAAACTTATAGAAATAGTACGGAGCAAATCCTATCAGCTTTTTTGTTCATGTTTTTAACTGTTAACAATAAAATCTGTAATAAATGCAAAGCAAAGTTTTTCGAGCATTTATTTGTAAATACAGACGTACAAGTGAACATTTGAGGTAATGCACACACACATAAACACATGTTCTTTTCTTTTATACTTTACTTTTGCAAGACACATGATACAAAAATAATTTCTAAAACTGGTATGAAAATGTGCACAATCAGAGATTTACAAAAACACAGATTTACAAGGACTAAAAGGCGTCTCCTAGACAGCACACACGTATCCTCCAGCAGTTATTGCACTTGAGACACTTTTCTTTTACGTGCATCACAGATAACGACGATATTTACAGTTTCACATCTTCAAAAACACACAGTGTCAAATGCCACACTGACTTATGATTCGGTAAAATCCAGCTTACGAGGTTCAAATCCCTACACGGAAGCAACAGACAAACAACGGCTCACTTGACCTCGATCTTGGAGAAGAACGGCGGCGCGGCGGCGCCGGCGTTCGACTCTCTCCGAGTGTCTGAGAGTGTCTCTTTGACGGTTCTCCTGTCGGCTTTGGAGACGTTCGTCTTCAGTTTGAGGAGAGCTGAAACATGTTTTTCGCTGGAGAGGAAAAGAAAAGAAACAGACATTTGTTACTAATAGAGATTGAATTACGACGACCACTGAAGACGTTGTTCAAACATTGAATTAAGATGAGTCTCCATAAATCCAGCCACAGATCAAAGCTGAGATCGATTGCGTGTTTTTAAGTTCTGAGTCCAGAGGTCGGCACGTTTCTATTAACGCAGGTTTGTTGTTCCGCCTGAGAGGTGTGATGGATGTGTGTGAGGTCAGAGGTCAGGCAGCAGAACGCTGGAGTCAGGAAGCAGGACTGACCCTTCTCATCTCTGAGCTGCAGTAGCAGGGTTGTGCAAGTTCATACTTCTCATTAACTAGTTCAAAGTTCAGTTCACATAGTTTATAAATGAATAATTCACATTCATAGTTCACCATTTTCACTTTGAACTAGTTCAAATTCAGTTCATTTCAATATCTTTAGGTGAGAAGTACGAATGAAACGCCCCCCTATCCTAAAACTGTTAAACTATACAATCATGTTTTGTCCTGGTGGCTTTTCAACTTTCCTCAGAGGCTGTAAATCTCATGATGACTTTGTTTGATTATCAAGGACTTGCAGATATTTTCTCACACTGGACGGATGGAACTCCACAAGACGTTTCAAAGTTGAAGTTGACGAGGCAGAAACTCGGACTTGTTTTCTCAGTGCAGCTGGACATAATTCACAGAAAGGTTAGATTTTTACAGTCGGACTCTTTCGGAGACGATGTGTATAATTCCCTCTGATAATGATAAGGATCATCATCTGACGTCTCGCTGACGCTGCGTCTGCAACGTCTCTCTCTTCACTGGTCATGTAAAGATGCACCGGGCTCGGGCCGCGGTGGCTATGGAGCTGGTGCCCGTTGTTATGCTAGTGTGCACTGCATTGTGGGTAATGTAGTGTGAAGTCGTCGTCTCGTCGAGTATTTTAAATGTGCGCGCCGCCCGATGGTGAAATGAGAAGGACTGTCTCAGAAAATTAGAATATTGTGATTTTCTGTAATGCAATTAAAAAAACAAAAATGTCATACATTCTGGATTCATTACAAATCAACTGAAATATTGCAAGCCTTTTATTATTTTAATACTGCTGATCATGGCTTACAGTTTAAGAAAACTCAAATATCATATCTCAAAAAAATTGAATATTCTGGGAATCTTAATCTGAAACTGTAAGCCATAATCAGCAATATTAAAATAATAAAAGGCTTGCAATATTTCAGTTGATTTGTAATGAATCCAGAATGTATGACATTTTTGTTTTTTTAATTGCATTACAGAAAATAAAGAACTTTATCACAATATTCTAATTTTCTGAGACAGTCCTGTAATCTGTAATAATTGGACCTAAACAGTGAAGCTGAAACTCACATAATCTGAACAGTTCAAATTCCAGTTCATGATCTGCAGAATGAACAAGTTCACGTTCAAGTTCTTTATTTGCAAAAAAGTTACGTTCAGCTCAACGTTCTCACAGAGAGTGTTCAATGAACGCGTTCATTTGAACTCGTTCATGCACAACACTGGCCAGCAGTAACACTTTTCTCTCAGCAACCGTGCCTTCCCATGATGCACCTCATCTTGCAGCTCATTTTTCTGCTCCTGCTCAGCTCTGTGGATCATTTCCCTGATGTGATGCGACACACACGCGCCAGGACACCGCTGTGTCCGCACCAGCCCTGTTACGCTCCAGGCAGCTGGCCGGAGTAAAGTTGGAGTGAATCCAAATTACACAAGATGAAAGTTACCTGAAGTCAGGATAAGCAGATCCCAGAGAGACTATCTGCATCTGTATGGCAGGAAGATCTTGGAGTTTCAACACCTCCGCCATCATGGTCAGGATTTCCTTCAGCCACTCCTCCTTTGATCCCTGCCGATGACACGAGAGTCAGGTCGCTGCGAGAGATTCTGGAGAACATTTCTATCCAGGACCGCTAGGGAGTCATAATGTGTGTGTTGTTTAACAGACGTCCGTGGGAACAAAGAACATCTCTCGCCTTTGAAAGTTACACCAACAAGGTGTTTTCCACTTTGAACTTTATGATAAATGACCGACATAACAAGTTCACTTACACAACAGCCTGGCACTTTTTTGGGAATGCGCATGATGGCACAGATGCAACTAGACTTTCAGTTTGAGCAAATCGAAAAAATCTAAAATGGAAAAGAGCTGTTGTGCGATCAACTGTACTCATAGATTTAGCAAGAAATCGGAGTTATCGTTTTACAGACTGCCGAAAAATAAGCTTAAGAGAGACAAATGGATCACTGCAATTCACAGAAACAACTGGATTCCAGACACCGAAACGTGGATTTGTGGTTCCCATTTTGTATCAGGTAATGTTGGATTAATAAAGTTCGGTGTCCTCATCACTTTAATTTCTACAACAAATCCTGCCTTGAAGTCGGACCAAGCGTCAAGACTTTTGTAAGCCTTCAAGCTTTGCTTCGTGTATTTCCCCGGCGTAGAAATTAAGTACATATAAATATCAGGAAACTGGATTCGTGGCCAAATATTAATGTCCATGGATCACTGGTTCTTGGTAACTGTACCAAATATTAATGTCCATGGACCACTGGTTCTTGGTAACTGTACCAAATATTAATGTCCATGGACCACTGGTTCTTGGTAACTGTACCAAATATTAATGTCCATGGACCACTGGTTCTTGGTAACTGTACCAAATATTAATGTCCATGGACCACTGGTTCTTGGTAACTGTACCAAATATTAATGTCCATGGACCACTGGTTCTTGGTAACTGTACCAAATATTAATGTCCATGGACCACTGGTTCTTGGTAACTGTACCAAATATTAATGTCCATGGACCACTGGTTCTTGGGGTAACTGTACCAAATATTAATGTCCATGGACCACTGGTTCTTGGTAACTGTACGGGTCACTGTCAAGTCCAACTGCCTTTAATTTAAGCCAATAATCGGCTGTTATCCCGTCTTCTCCACTAGTTGCAGCCATTTTTGCCACTCAGTGTGAGTAAGGAGGCGTAAGTGGGGAATTGACGTCAATGCATACCCTCTATTACTTTTTAAGATAACGTTCCCTAAAGCCACCGTAGCACATTGGCATCTGCCGGAGTGTAACATGCAACATCTGGGTAAAACCCGATCATTTTAGTGTCCTCCTCACCATCTTCCTGAAAAGCCTGTGCAGACCCTCAGCGTTGTCGGCCACGGCCGTGTAGGCCGCCTGCTGCTGCTCCCTGCTCTTCAGCTTCAGCTCTCCTCTCAGGAGTTTCCGGACGTATTCCTCAGTCACCTCCCTGTGGAACTGGCCCATCAGCTCCTGGAAACAACCCCACCACCATTAGTTACTCCAGACCACGCTGTTACTGCTGCAGCTGTTGCGAGGACTGCAAAGCGTTGTGAGGGCCACAATGATGTGCATTGATGGATTCATGTTAGCCCTGGCGCTAACAGAGCTACATCAAAATCGAATGTTTCCATAGAACTGCATAAGTACTGATACATTTGTGACTAAATAGGGATGTGTTAGAAGCAGAGTCTCCTCCTTTTGCCTCCATTGAACGTAGTGAGTCGACTTATACAGACTTTCTGTACACAAACGAAGTTAAAACTATCTACCGTATTTTCCGCACTGTAAGGCGCACCGCATTATAAGGCGCACTAAATATATGGTAAAATACCATACTATAGTGGCTGGGGTTGAGTTACGTATCTACCTGATGGAGCTGCGCTACAGGAAATGCTACAAAATCCTACAGCAAATGCAAAAAAAAAAAAACAAGAAGAAAAGTACCGTATGTCAAACTTTATTAACAAAATAAAAACCAGCTTTGCTCCGTCTTGTCAAAGTCTCCATTATGCGAGAATAATTTAGGAAGATGTTGGTTTAATAGATGAAATCTAACAGTTGTAGCTACGCCTGTTAAGAAATTTGCTCCGACATGTAGAGATTTCTGTCTGCCGGCTCCGGAGTTTGGGTCTGCGTTAAATCGACGCAGAGCCTACGGCGTAGGGTACGGCGTAGGGTACGGCGTAGGGTACGGCGTACGGCGCGCGTCGCCGCGTACATCGACGCAGAGCCTACGGCGTAGGTTACGTAACCTACGCCGTAGGCTCTGCGTTGGTGTAACGCGGAACCATAAATCCCTTTATTCTGCCGTGATCTTCGGCAACTTTATCTGAAAGTGTGTAAATTACTCAGATAACAGCTGGATTACTTTGTGGTTTCTGAAGACTATTATATCAGAAACATCCAAAACAAATCTGACGAGTCACAGGATTATTTCTCTCTATTTCTCTGAGACGAGTCTGTCTGTTTGCCTTCGGTCGGAGAGTCAAATCGACGCAGAGCCTACGGCTAAAGCATTCTGGGAAATTTTCATACCCCCTCGCTCGCCAAGTCAGCATCTGAAATCCCTCGATTTGAAGGGGCTATTCTCAGCCCCTAGCCCTCGTTATGCCCCCTCCCCCTAGGTGAAAAGAGGAATTGGGACACCACTACCTTCACGGGAACGCGCAAAAGTTAGGGTTAGTGAAGAAAATGAGGGGGAGTATTGGGACACAGCCTCACTCACTCACTCACTCACTCACTCACTCACTCACTCACTCACTCACTCACTCACTCACTCACTCACTCACTCACTCACTCACTCACTCACTCACTCACTCACTCACTCACTCACTCACTCACTCACTCACTCACTCACTCACTCACTCACTCACTCACTCACTCACTCACTCACTCACTCACTCACCTGGTGACAGGGCAGGGACGAGCCCTGCAGCTCCACAGCTTCTTTCTCGATCTTGCTCAGGAGGTTGTCAAACAAATCCTTCTTCAGCCAGTCTTTGGTTCCCACTTTCAGGTACTGTGGCTGTGAGAAGCAGCAACGTACGGTATTAGTGTCATCATTATCATGTCTGACCTCAGTATAGTCATTTTTATGTATATAAATGGAGGTAAATATATATATGAACCAGTGTATATATAGTATATCTACTCTTATATAGTTATTCAAGTATATTGTTATACCATTGCTGTCTATTCTCTATTATATTGTAGTATTATAGTAAAGTAATGATAATGTAATACTATACATAGTAATTACTTCTATTATTACATACATACATAGTAGCAACTAAATGCTGGGCGTTTGTTTTGTTTTCTTTTTGTTTGCTTTGATTTGTTTTGTTTTTGACTATATTTATATATACATATAATTGAGTATTATATCACTATATTGAATAGTTATTACTGCAATAGTTATTACTGCAATAGGCATTAGCACTATAGATCTGACAATTAAAGCACTTTAAGAAGCAATGTGTAATCTGCATCGGCACTTTACAAATTCTTGCACTTAAGCACTTAGCACTTTAACTTTACAGTCACCTACTGGTTTATCAATTGCAACTTGTTTTATTGCTTAATGATTTTTATCTATTTCTGTTGTATCTTTTAATGTTGTGTTTTTGTTGGTATGAATGTCATATCTTGTCTACTTTGTCTGCTGATGTCCGATTCTGTGTCTGGCGTTAATTTACTGCGAGGACAAATGGTGGAAATTAGTCTCTTGCTACAACCACACATATTTACACTTAATATGTACAGTCCCTGTCTAACAAATACATGAACTGAATTGAAGTGGGGGTGTTTGGTTATGTGTGTTTTATAAGTAGGTTTATTGAAACTCATTATATGTAAGAATGTATGTAAGATTCAGGGGTAGGACTGGATAAGTGTTTACTTGAATCCTACTCTGTTTCGAACATGGTGGTGAGGTCTGCCCAAGTGCTGTACATACATATATATATATATATATATATATATATATATATATATATATATATATATATATATATATATATATATATATATATATTTGTATTTATTTATTTTTTTTACTTTTTTGTATTCTTTTTTTAACATGCATGTTAGAACTCTCCCTAAGAGCTGGAGCATCATGCACTCACCCTGAGGGTCTTGTGCACAGGACTTAGTAAATAGGAATGAACAGCTTGCTTCATTTCGGTCAGGATGCAGAGGCAGCTTTTCTGCACATCCTCCTGGAAGAAATGACTTTTCCTTTGAAGGACGTCCCTGCAGAGAGTTCACGGGGGATCATTAGCTCGCAGCAAAGAGTAAAAAGTACATCTCCTCCTCTTCGGATCAGAAACGTACCTGAACTGTTCCACGCAGCCCAGATTGGCTTTGACATGCGCTCTGTTGTTGCTCCCGTTCTGCTTCATGACGTTTTCTTGAAAGTGTTTGAACCAGGAGGATAAAAAGTCTGGGAGCTTGCACGTTAACACCTGGGCTTTGTCCTGGCTCCCTGTGACGGCCGTGGCTGCTGTCACCATGCCACTGATGAGCTGAGCGTGGGTGGTGGACACAGAGCAGGGACA
Source organism: Cololabis saira (assembly GCF_033807715.1). Lineage (NCBI taxonomy): Eukaryota > Metazoa > Chordata > Actinopteri > Beloniformes > Belonidae > Cololabis > Cololabis saira. The sequence goes on from NC_084602.1 coordinate 5,064,363, forward strand.
GTAATAAACATCTGCTCAGCGGTCTAATCCAGCTATCAAGTCTAATGAGATCTTTGAAAACAACAGGTCAAAGTTTTCCTCCAGCAAAAACATCCCCGTCTTCCTTGTTCATTTTAGCTGGGAGGGAATCAGTCAAAAATCATAAAGATTGTACACTTGGTGACAAGTTTTTGATATTTGGCATGGTGTTATTATGGACATAAGGTTTTCAAAAACCACCGCAAACAAATGGCGACGCTGATTGGGTGGGCACTGCGCATCATCGTTTAACTACTGATTTTATCTATTCTTTTTTTTTGTTAAACTTTTTAAAATCATGCTTTTTATCCATGTTTTAATGTCTTTGTAAAGCACTTTGAATGACCTTGTTGTTGAATTGTGCTGTACAAATAAACTGGCGTTAATGCTTCCCTCAGTGCTCTGGATGTGTTGTTCTCTCCAGTTAATGTGAAACATACTGGATCATGCAGTCTTGAGAAATCCCAGCTGTAAACGTTCCTGCTGGGAACTTAAGAAGTGCTTTAGTACCTGAATGACGTCAAACGCCAGAGGACTGACGTAGCAGCCGTCGTCTCTCTTCGGCTCCTCCCCGTCAGCCCATTTCCTCTCCTCCTCCTCCAGGACCCGGTGTATGTACGTCCACAGGTCACTCTGAACACACGGGAAAGTGCAGCTTATACATTAAAGCTTTTCATTGCATGACCTAATCATCATAAACCTCGAGGCTGTAAATCCGCGTTAACTCCTGGACGCTGCAGTGACATCGCTGCTGCAACAAATATATCTGTTATTGTCCTGCTGGTAAAACGTCTTCTGGTCAGGTTTGACTCAATGATTTCCATACATTTTGAAGTGATTTACCATTTTTTTAATTTCTGGTTTTGGGAGCATGTGTTTTTAAATAAAAATCAGCAAAACATGGATGATTTAACTGTGCTGTCACTGTAAAATGAGTTTATCTTACACATCTACAAACTACGGAAGAGTATTAGGACCAGGCAGGAGAAAAATAAAAACATATTTTAGATATATAGATACATTTTGATATTTTATATGCATATTAGTTTGTTACAGAAGAGTATTAAGGCTGAATTAAGGTTCTGCGTTAAACCAACGCAGAGCACACGCCGTCACCGTGACGCCGTCGTGAACCCTTCGGACTTCTCCATCACTCCATTTCTCCACGGTGCAGTACCCCCCGCGGCCGCTAGTTAGCGATCTTTTTCTGAATGGTTTATCCGACTTTTTCCAGTTACAGTGAATCAAAGAGATAAGGACAACTATTGTGCAAAAAACCAAAACAAAAGAAATCACATATAAACGAAGAAAAGAGCCCTGAAAGTTCACGACTGCTTCAAACCGGAAACCGGAAATGCATTGCTTCCAAGCGAACCAATCACAGCGCTCTCCGTCTGCGTGTGGTCTGCGTCGCCTCGACGCGTACTTACAATTTTCGGGAGGTGCACGTCAGTGACGGCGCAGGTGACGGCGTGTGGTCTGCGTCGACCCAAACCACACACCGTAGGCACGGCGTCGTTTTGACGCAGAACCATATTTCAGCCTTTAGGGCCATGCAGGAGAAAAAATATTTGAGAGGGGATGATTTTTTTTTCATTATGTACTTCGAGAAAAAACTTGAAATGTTGAGAAAAAAGGCGAAATTTCGACTTTATTCTCGAAATTGTATTTCAACATTAATCTCGACATTTCGACTTTTTTTCTCGACATTTCGACTTTTTTCTCGAAGTGCACAATAAAAAAGAATCTTCCTTTCTTAAATATTTTTTCTCCTGCATGGCCCTAATACTCTTCCGTAACAAACTAATATGTGACTCCAGTGCTGAGTGCTGGTAGCCGAGCTGGGTTACCTTCTGCTTCTCCAGGTACTGCTCCTCCAGGGACTTCAGCGTGTCTTCGGGCAGCAGTTTTCCCAGCTCTGCAACACCGATCTCGCCGGTCAACTCAGACATTTTGAGGATTCTGACACGCCGAAAAGAAATGACATGCACCTCTGTTAGCATCCCACAGCATAGCTACAGAAATCAGACGTCTTTTGCAGACATTCAGACCCATATTAGATCCATATACTCCACATAAACAGTCAATCCGAGGGGGTCATCACTGTTTGACATTAGTTTCTCTTTGCAATGTATAAAATGTTTCATAGAAAATAAATAAACACACAGCTACTTTTGCGCTCCCGAGCGCTGCTTCCTGTGCTTCTTACTTGGAATTTGGGTTACTAGCTGCATGAAAAAGACTTGTTTTATTTCCATATTTCTTCTCCTTCTTCTTCAGGCTCTCAGCGAAGGTGGACGCTTTTTCTGCTCCTCTCCAACCCTATCAACCTTCCCTGCTACTGCTTTGCCTGTCTCGTCTTCAGATACTCTTCTTTTTCACTCCTCCGAAAACTCTACAACCCTACAACATGGAATTGATTAACTGGTCTCTCAGCACAATTGACCAAATTTTTGTGACAAGAAGCCAGGGGGTAAGGGAGCCCTCTTGCCCCGACGGGACATTCTTTTCTGGATATACAATGGATTCTTACAAAAACTGGAAGCCTTTGTGTCTCAAAATTCTGTCTGTCGAGGATGTTGAAGAGGCCTTCATAATTGGAATTTTGATAGCAGGATTTCTCCTGATCGTCCTCTTGACCGGAGGAGGGGGATTACTTGTGTATCGACAAACGCGTAAAACGTTGACAGCTGTTTTGGCTCTCTCAAAGCTGCCGGACGTGGCTGAATAGTCAAGCAAAGCGACCAATGCACAGACTCTGACGCTGGTAGAGCAGGGCCATAAGCTAGATGCGATTGTCAAACAGAATCGCAGGTTAGCTGCGGTGTTTGAGCTCATTGGCAAGATTGACAACACCTTGGCGGGAAGTGATCACAAATTCGTCTGATTGGAGTTGCTATTGATGATCCAGAGACTGAAAGGCAGACGGAAAATTACTGGGCTGCCTGCAAGAAATTGTTGATTCTATAAATTGCCCTTGACAGAACGGCTTGGCAGGCCTCTCCGTCACAATCTCCCTGGAGGAATGTAAACAAGATGACTCTTTTCGGTCTAATACGGCTCTTTCAACATTTTGGGTTGCCGACCCCTGGTATAGAACCTCACTGCCTCCTAGTCTTGTAAATGTAAACACTGTACAGATGGACAAATTGAAGTGCATGAACAATAGTGCGGTGACAACCGCGTAAATTCATTAAGTGTGTTGTAATAAAATATTGATATTTGCCGTCAGTTTATCGATTATTTATTGCGACAGAGAGCGCAACAATATATTGCAATATCGATTTTTTTCTTGAACTTCAGAGAGCATCAGGGAGTATTTCTGAGCCTAATAATAAAATATGTGTATGCATATATGCCTTAGGTTTTTACCAACATGGTATTAACCATTAATATATATGCAGACAAGTTAGAAAGTAAAAAAAAAAGTATTTCTGAACCTAATAATAAAAACAAAATATATATATATATATATATATATATATATATATATATATATATATATATATATATATATATATATATATATATATATACAAAAAATATGTATTATATATGTATTAATAAAATAAATATATGATATATTAAAATGCATATGATATTATATATTAAAAATGCATATATATATATATATATATATATGCCTTAGGTTTTTACCAACATGGTATTAACCATTAATATATATGCAGACAGAAGTTAGAAAAAAAAAAAAAAAGTATTTCTGAGCCTGTATACTACAACAATATAATAAAGTCCTGTAATGATGGCTTTCAGTTTTGGTGTCCACCCCAAGAATTGAAGTGGCCCCCTCTGGCCCCCCCTAGGAAACGCCCCTGGTACCGAAGGCTTACCCGGGATAGTAGTCGTTGACCCAGCGCAGGACAAACGTGCAGTCCTTTTCGTCCAGAACAAAGTCTGCCATCTTCCTGAGCCTGGTGCTGAAGGCCTGGTGGTACAGCGTAGCGTAGAAGTGGCAGATGTCGGCCTCCGGGGGGTAGCAGCCCTTCAGGGCCGTCACCACCAGCAGCAGGTCCTCCCTCAGCTGCCGGCCCATGGCCTGGACGTCCAGCTGCAGGCTGGACTGCTCCCCCTCGCCGGCAAGCCTCGTCACCGGGCTGTCCAGGCGACTCTCAACCAGACTACGAAGCGTGGCGTCGTGGAGCTTCTTCCAGTTGCTGGGACTCCGACTTTTCCTCCGTTTCCACCGCTGGTCCTGCACCTCTTCCTCGTAGACGGCTTTCACGGCAGACGCCAGAGCTGCGGCCAGAGCGGAGGCCGCGGCCTCGTCCATGACCTCGTCAGCGACGAGGGAGAGGCTTTGCTGCACACTCTGAACCACCATCTTTTCCAGGGCGTCGTGGTCTGCACGGAGCTGAGACAGCTCTTCTGCGCAGTCTTTCAGTTTGTCCTGCTCCGTCGTGTCTCCGAGCAGCTGGTTCTCCCTGTCGATCAGCTGCCGGCTGGCCTCAAAGAAACGCTTGTCCTGCAGAAGCTGCTCAAACGTGCAGGTCGCTGAAGGAGACAAACAAGCCTCTTTCAATAATGTCACACAGTCAAGAACAATTATATCACTGAAATGCAGCACGTTTGATCATCATTATTTTGAAGTTAACGAAGTTTTGAAAAGATTCACCTAATTTAGCTTTTAGTTCAAGAGTTTTGTTGTCCTCAAACAGAGCATTAAAATGAATAAGGTATCTTCGGCTCGATTTTTGGGTGTAATTGTCAACGAAAAATGTTGTTGGAAAGATCGACTCTGCACTGCAAAAACTCAAAATCTTAACAAGAATATTTGTCTTATTTCTAGTTAAAATGTCTCATTTTTAGTAAAAAAAAATCTCATTACACAAAACAAGACTCATCACTGGAAAAAACAACAATTTTCACCTGTTTCAAGTAGATTTTCACTTAAAATAAGTAGAAAAATCTGCCAGTGGAACAAGATTTTATTGCTTGTAATGAGAAGATAAATCTGGTTCCACTGGCAGATTTTTCTACTTATTTTAACTTATTTCTCACTTATTTCAAGTGAAAATTTACTTAAAACAGGTGGAAATTGTCAAATAACAAGTTATTTTTCTGGTAATTACTCTTGTTTTAAGTGTAATGAGATTTTTTGAGTAAAAATGAGATATTTTAACTAGAAATAAGACAAATATTCCTGGTAAGATTTTGAGTTTTTGCAGTGTGTGCCCAGAAAGGTGTTGAAGTCGATAGGAATCATTAGGAAAATCAGCCCTGTTCTCAATAGATCCTGCCTTTTAACTCTGTATTCCAGTCTTGTTTATCCATATCTCTTGTATTGAAATGTTGTCTGGGCCAGCACCTGTCGCACATATCTCCACAAACTTTATTTACTTCAAAAAAGATTTGTTAGAACAGTCACAAGGTCAGATTTTCCAGGCCCCATCTGTTTTTAATTTTCTCTAAACGCACTCCATTGTATTTTTTTCTTCTACCGGTTAAACTGTGATTGAGTTTAAAAGCCCCAACAGTTAATGTTTCCGTGAGAACACAAACATTTGAGTGGCTGCCAAGGAGAAGTCTGGGATATTTATTTCCACACTTGTGGGGGAATTTGGTGCTCAAATACTCCATAGATCCAGAACAAAAAGTTTGAAATAGTTTCCAGAAGTCTGCGCTGCTTGCAAAAGTGTCAAAGAGATCCCAGAAATCACAATAAATGGGTGTTACTTGCATCATCATTTAAAACAAAGGACAAATGTTGACCCCCGGCGGATATCCGTGCACTGCTGAGTGCAAGCTTAAGAAAGTATTATTAGTTTGGTGCTAATCTCTCACCAGCTGAGGGTCCTGCATCAACAGCTGGCTGTCCGTCCGCCGGGGGGCCGGGGACAGCAGCACCGGGGTTCTGATTCCCCCAGAATCTCGGGAGTTTTCCTCTGAACCACTTCCCTGCCGGGGAGCTCCTGCTCTGACTGGCAAACAAGTTTTCCCTGACGTGCTCTGAATCTGAGCGGATCCTCATGTCTGGATCTGGCCGGGTATCCAGCTGGGTGACGGTCCTGGTCCAGGCAGAGAAACGGGCCCAGCGCTCCGAGAACGGTCCTGACAAATCTGAGATGAAAGATGCACATGCAAATGTTGGAAGAAGAGAAGAAAAAGTTGCTTCAAATACTCTGTTACTTACATGATGTCTCTCAACAAAGTAAAGTTAATAATAATAATAATGAAAATGGATTTATTTAGCGCCCTTCTAGACACCCAGAGCGCTTTACAGAAATCATTATTCATTCATACACATTCTCTCCAGTGGTGGTAAACTACATTTGTAGCCACAGCTGCCCTGGGGCAGACTGACGGAAGCGTGGCTGCCATATCGCCAACATTCATACACATTCACACGGGGCAAGGTGGGTAAGGTGTCTTGCCCAAGGACACTACGACAGCAAACTGGGACAGAGCGGGATTCGAACCGCCGACCTTCCGATCATTGGACGACCCGCTCTACCACCTGAGCTACTGCCGCCCCATAAGTTAAAGTTTCATAATAGGTCTATAATGAAAAACAGGTTTTCTCTTGCTTTAACATATATAAAGTGGTCTCCCCTCAGCCTGCCAACTCAGAGAAGGAGGAAAGCAACCAGATTCTGCAGTGTCTGTACAGCCGCCCGATGATTCTTTCACTCAGAAGCCCTCATAGAGAAGGAGGTTAGAAGCGGTAAAAATAAAGACATGGCCCAGAAGCTGAATTTCTCATTTATGTAGAAAAAACAAGCTTTAGATTGTTTTTAAGACATTCAAAGCCTGTTTAAAATATACATTAAATGCCATAATAGGTCCCCTTTAAGTCAAATTGTGTGTGACAAGCGTGCTACAGTCCCAGACATGCAGACCAGACTCACCCTGATCCCTGATCGCAGGCTGCTCTGACTTCACTGCTGTCAGGGTCTGGTTTTTACACAGACCAGCTCCTCCCCCTGCAGGGCTGTGCGGTGGAAACTCCAGACACCCCCCCAAACATGTGAGCCAGATTTAGAAACGCAGCTCTGGGCAACGCTGAGAGGGAACCAGTGCTTTAAGGACCTTTGTATACACTCTCAGGCCACTCAGCCAACTTGGGTGGCCCCCTCATTTATAGTGTAACACATTCAGAAAGTCAGTAAAACAAAGACCCGTAACAGTGACAAAGAAGAGAAGAAGGGATTTCCTCAAAAAAAGGTCTGTCTCTCCTCCTACACTTCCCTACGGAAGAGTATTAGTGCCAGGCAGGAGAAAAATAAAAATATTTTAGAGGAGGAAGATTTTTTTTTCACTTCAAGAAAAAAGTCGAAATGTCAAGAAAAAAGTTGAAATGTCGAGAAAAAAGTCGAAATGTTGAAAAAAAAGTAAAAATGTCGAGATTAATGTTGAAGTACAATTTCGAGAAAAAAGTCTAAATGTATTTCAACTTTATTCACGACATTTTGACTTTTTTCTCGACATTTCGACTTTTTTCTTGAAGTGCACAATATAAAAAAAAATCTTCCCCTGGCAAATATTTTTTTCTCCTGCATGGCCCTAATACTCTTCCGTACTTCCCTGTGTTCGATAGCACACAACCTGAAACGTTCCAGCTTTGACAGTATGAAGGAACAGGAGTCGTTAGTCAGATATGACAGTTTGTTTAGGTATCTAACTTTCTTTCTTCCCTAGTCCACTACTGTTTTTTATTTTAGTTTTTTTCATCCAGAACATGTCCTTTATCTTATTGCTTATTACTGATTACTGACATGATTATTGATTTGTAAGAATCCACATTGACATCCACGTTGTTATCCAAGTTGTTATCCTGTCTGTTAAAGAGTGACAAAGAAGTTAAATGTGGCTGATAAATGACTGTCATAATAACTCATTGTGCAAAAGTCCTTCTAAAACAGTGTGTTGATAAATCTGTAACTATCACCGTAGATGATTCTGACAGCTTTGTGTCGAGAAATATACAAAGAGCATGAAGCAGAGCCTCAATTTCTTTTCTAGAAAAGAAGATCTCATCTGCTTCCTCAACAATAACATATGTCTAAACCAGAGAGAAAGATCCGAGAGGAGAGGTTTAAACATTTGTTTCTTGAGGCTCTGCACAGTGAGTTTCAGTTCAGCCCTCAGGCGTTACCCTGCTCCAGTGCACTCCAGAGGGGAGGTCAGGTGTTTCCGTTGCAGAGCGGCGCTCCACCAACCCTCCACCGACCCCCCCTGCTTGCACTGATTCAGCTCATTCATTGCTTTAAAGAGCCATCATGCAGCAGCCACAGAGGACGGTTTTTTAATTTTTTTTTATTTCACCTTTATTTAACCAGATAAAAGACCCATTGAGATCAAGACCTTTCACAAGGGTGACGTGGCCAAGAAAAGCAGCAGCACACGTCCACAAATAACAATAGCAATTACCAAACAAACATTAAAATGAGAGTGCAAACTGTTTTAGCCAATAAAGTGCAGTAGTGGTGACTTCAGTAACATGTAGGAAATAAAAAACAACTTCAGTAATAATTTAAAAACACGGGCACATGTAGTTTAAAAACACAGGCACTGCCGAAAGGATTCTTGTTGTCGGTCTTTTAGAATAGAGTGAAAGGCTTGAAGTGAAATAAGTTCAGACGTCAGTTTCAGTTTCAGTTCAGATTGGAGCATATTTCAAGCAGAGGGTGCAGAGAAACTAAAAGCTTTTTTCCCCAAATCAGTCCAAACACGAGGAACAGCCAGGTGCAAAATGTAATTTGATCTTAAAGCATAGCATAAATAACCAGGAACCAAGCCAAGAAGAGCCTTATAAATCAGAGTCATCCAGTGTGTAAATCGTCTTACATTCAGAGAAGGCACGCCAGCTTTAGTGTACAATTCCCAGTGGTGAGTGGGATGCTACAACCAGTTATGAACTGTAGAGCACAGTGGTAGACCAGAGTCACCGGACTGTAGACGGCTGGCTGACGCACACATGTACACATCACCGTAATCAAAAACAGGCAGGAAAGTACACTGCAAAAATCTTAACAAGAATATTTGTCTTATTTCTAGTTAAAATGTCTCATTTTAGTAAAAAAAACCCCATTACACTTAAAACAAGACTCATCACTGGAAAAAACAATTTTCACCTGTTTCAAGTAGATTTTCACTTAAAATAAGTAGAAAAATCTGCCAGTGGAACAAGATTTTTTTGCTTGTAATGAGAAGATAAATCTTGTCCCACTGGCAGATTTTTCTACTTATTTCAATTTAAAATTTACTTGAAACAGGTGAAAATTGTCAAATAACAAGTTATTTTTCTGGTAATGACTCTTGTTTTAAGTGTAATGAGAATTTTTGACTAAAAATGAGACATTTTAACTAGAAAGAAGACAAATATTCCTGGTAAGATTTAGAGTTTTTGCAGTGTAGCTGATATCAGAAACTTTTGCGCTCTGAGGGAAAAACATGCCTTGTTTCTGTCATAGAAACCGAGTTTCACCCTTAATTTAGAGACCAAATTTTGAATGTGTGCTTTAAATGTAAGCTCCCCATCAATAATGAATCCCCAGGTATTTGTACCGTTTTTACCCTCAAACCTCAATGATCAAGCCACAGATTACCAGTGACTTCTGCATCTTGTGTTCTACCACACACCGACTGTGCGGGGGTAAATACAGCACTCATGCTTATACTGCCCTGTGATAGATCGGTTTACAGTTAAAATTCCAATTTAAAAAACAGAATCTGTCATTATTTCTGGTTTGATTGCAGTCATTTTTACTATCTTACTGTACAGATTTCATGTATTTAGATCCTTTATTCCTGCATTGAGATGTTTTAATGTTTTATATTTTGCGTTGTGCTTGTAAAGTATAAACTCTAATATATTGAGAAGTATACAAAAGGAAGACATGAAAGTGGGGTTTTAGACATTTTCCGCACCGCTGTGTCGAGGTTTCACTTCCTCCCGCAGGTTAAGATGCTCAAACATTAACACGTATGAACTTTTGATCTATGCTTTAATACAACCTGCTCCATAACTCATTCAAATTCTCATCGAAAGAAGACTTTGATGGTCATTTTGAATAATATGAAGATCAAGATTTCACGTTAGATACAGTTGTTTCATGTATCTAGAAATAAAAAAAACAGTTGTATGTAAAGGTTGTATATGTTACTGTTTATATGATTCTATTGGCAGTTTTTACAGGGCTAACGTTTCCTGGTGAAATTATATTTCCCAACACAACAACAGAACTAATATCTTTCGTCCATTAACCCTGATGACACTGTATATTGGAATGTTTCATGTAGGTTATTTTGCTTTAAGGTAATGATTTACATGTAAACATGTAAAGTTTAATGTTTGTCGTGTTATTTTGTTTTCTTTGTTTATGTCTTCTTTTTAACTGTATGTTTTAAATGTATTGTTTTTTAGTGTGGACCCCAGTAGGACTAGCTGTGTTTAAGGGCATAGCTAATGGGGATCCTTACAAATGAACAAATAAATAAATGACAGCTTAACTGCCCACACATGTGTTGTAAACAGCTTTTCTTACCTTTCAGTCTGAAAGATCTGCACGATCTGCCCGGAAAACAGACAAAAATCTTCTCACACATCGCTGCTGAAGTGCGACTGCTGAAGTGCGACTGCTGAGACTGACAGGTGTATAAATCACCCTGACTCGTCAGCCGAGGCAAAGATGTAAACAGTCTTTCGTGGCAGGATGTTGGTTAAGTGATGCTACTGGAAACACTTTCACTTGCATTTATATGTACGTCCTTAGACTTGGCGCTCGACGTGAGAACAAGTGCAAGAACAGTCTCAGAAATCAGACCTCAGGCGATGAACGGCCTCAATATTTCCACGGGGGAAGACATGTTTTGACAAGATACAATGATTTATAAAGTCAGTATCCTAGCTTGGACTTTATTACAAATCAGAAAACATTTTGATAATTGCTGTTCATCGATATTCAATTCAATTCAATTCAATTTTATTTGTATAGCGTCTAATACAACAGATGTTGTCTCCAGACGCTTTTTCCAGAGACCCAGAACATAAACCCCCGAGCAATTATAACATAAACAATGGCAGGTAAAAACTCCCCTAGTGGGAGAAAAGCCTTAAGCCAAACAGTGGCAAGAAAAACTTTAGGAGGGAAGAAACCTGGACCAGGACCTGGATCATAAGGGGGGACCCTGCTGCCGAAGGCCAGACTGGGGGGTCTTTTAATTTTTACAAGGTTATTTTGGTTAACGCCTCTATAACGCTGCACCTGGTGAACTTTTGGAGGGCGGGGAACTGCAACCACTTCTATTTTGCTAGGCACCTGGTTAGAGTCGCCAATTACATCATGTAATCCTATAGTTTTAGAGTCGCCAATTACATAATGCAATCCTACAGTTTTATTGGCAGGCGTTGGTCCTGAGGAAGCAGCAGAGAAGGGTCTTAAACTGCAGCTCTGCATCCTGGCCTGGACCCTGCGTTGTCAGGGGGAGGGTCTAATAAAACAGGCCAAATTACTAGAGACAAGAGCAGCACCAACCCGGGTGGGATGAATGCCGTCTCTTCTAATCAGACCGGGCTTTCCCCAGAACGTCTCCCAATTGTCAATAATGGCCACTTCGTTTTCTGAACACCACCGCGACAGCCAGCGACGGAGCGAGAGCATGCGGCTAAACATGTCATCGCTGGTCAGATTGGGGAGGGGACCAGAGAAACCTACGGAGTCCGACATGGTTTTGGCGTAGTTACACACCGAGACAATATTCATTTTAGTGACTTCCGACTGGCGAAGACGGGAGTCATTAGCTCCGACATTTATGATAACTTTATCAAATTTACGATTACTCTTTGCCAGCAGCTTCAAATTTGCTTCAATGTCTCCCGCTCTGGCCCCCGGGATGCACTTAACTATGGTCGCTGGAGTCGGCCTTACATGCCTGACTATGGAGTCGCCAATCACCAGGGTCGGCTTCTCGATAGACTCTACATGACCTGCCTCCGCCCTGCCATGTAAGGTATCCCAGACACATTTTGATTGTGGCTTATCCAGTCCAGAGTTGTCTGGCACAAATGCCTCTACGGTCATGATGGAGCGACAGCCTGAGACCCAGAGGACACTGGAACTAGACTGTCATGCACACAGAAGCGGTGTATCGTGGTATCCACAATCTGCAGACTGAATCAGTCAGCGTTATCTTCGACACACTTTGGCAGAGCAAAGTTAACACAGCTCGGGGATACGTGGCCTCAGCGACCCCAGGGAGACCTTCACTTTGTTGTGCCACTGCTGTGTTTGTATCTCCTGCTACGGCTCGAACTTTATCCCAGTCCTTGTACTTTGGGTGAACATGCAGCCTGTGTTGCTCCACATGTTTTACACAACACTTGCCTCCTCCTTGCTTATGTGCCCTATGCACGGACAAAGCACTCTGCATGCTCCTTCAAACAACATTATGTGCCTTTTTTCCGAATAGAGAACACATCATGCATGTTCACCCTTTGTATCCTGTATATGCCAAAATACAGGGTCTATCGGCTCAACTCACCTCGGCTCGGCTCGACTCAACTTGGCCAAGTTTCTTTTCCATAACAATTCAGCAACTGGAGGAGGTAGGAGGTTGGAGTGAAGCTGCTGTGACGTATTTGATTGTGTGATCTAAAGCAGTGGTTCTCAACTCCGGTCCTCGGGACCCACTGCCCTGCATGTCTTAGATGTTTCCCTGCATGAACACACCTGATTCTAATTAACAGTCGTCACCAGCTTGTCATCAAAGTCTGGACAGTTCTGTTGATGACACAGCTCCTTGTATCACGGTGTGCTGAAGCAGGGAAACATCTAAGACATGCAGGGCAGTGGGTCCCGAGGACCGGAGTTGAGAACCACTGATCTAAAGGAAGAAGACAACAACACTAAAGATGTAGAACCTGGAGGAGATGATAGATGTGCTGCTGGATCTGTGGCTTGTGTTTGATATCAAGTTAAAAAATGAGACTGAGAGAAGCTTCAAGCGGCAACGCTTTTTTTGTTTGTTTGTTAGTTTGTCTCGGTGCTGCTGAAAAGTCAGCTGGAGCCGTGAGCAGCTATGAAGAGACAGAGCTCCTGGTAGATCTGGTCGTTCCTTATCTCCGTCTAGATCTTTTTAATTCTCTCCTCAGCACCAGGTTTATGAACATCTGCACCTCAGAGTTGGATCATGAAACAGACTTTTGCTGCCATTGCTGGTTGAATAAAATGAACAAGAATCCGTCAGAGTCTCTTTCTCTGATTTCCTCTTCCTGACTCAGACGTCTGACTCCAACCCCCCGACCAATCGGTGGCCTGTAGTGTGATGATGTCAGATACAGCCGACTCAGCAGCTTAGAACCTCGGCAGAATAGATACAGAAAAAGTATCTACTCGACACGTTAGACCCCTAGTGGAAAAGCTGAAGCCCCGCCCCCTTTGCTCAGATGCCCAAAGTGCCCTTCTGTCAAAGGCTTTTAAAAAAAAAAAGATTTCCATTTTCAAGTGTGGATCTATTGTGCCATTTATTCACCAATATCATCTAACAATTTATAATAATTCAGCTAAATAAAATGATTTGATGAACATCCCCCTCCCTGACATGCACCTAGCATGCCCTCATCACGTGCCCAGCAGGTACCGTAGCACATGTAGCAGTTATTTATGTTGTATGTATGATATTTATGATTCAGATTTGTAATGTTTTTCTGTCATTACTTTAGTTTTGATTAGTGGGTATCCAGACTTATTATAGTTTTGTATTTTTCCTTTAGTTTCAGTATAAGTTTTAGTTTTTTATTATAATACGGGGTATTTGTCGTGGGTATGGTTTAAGAAGTTCAGAGCAGGTATTACAATAGAAAACATAACAGTGTTTTGAGTGACAATCACAAGTATTAAACTTGTTCAATATTTCTGGCAAAAAATCGTCATGGGTGTGGGGACAACAACTCAGCTTGAGCTCGCTTAGTAGACTATAAAGTCCTTGTTCCTGGATTTTTTCCAGTCTATTCTTTTATTTTGGGATTTTCCCAAAGACCACCATAATCTCCTCGTCTTGACTGTCTTCTGCCATCGTGTTGTGATTTTCAGTTGCTATAGACACGTTTTCTGTCTGTACACAATGATGAAAGACTGTATGCAGATAGATTGCAACCTAAAATATACTGTTTACAACATACAGAACCAGTTTGATTCTAATATATTGTACCTACTTCTACTTTCCATGCTGTTCATATTTAGTGGCATTTTAATGGCGCCTCAATTAAATGAAATTAAACTCTTAATAACAACACTACCAATAAAAGTGATATGGCACACATGAGTGCAATTGTTGAGATACTGGACCATTAAACACACCAGTAGCAGTGTGTAAAGTGGAAAGGTTTATCAAAATGCATTAAGTCTTAAGAACAGTAGGCCTGAATACATGTTTTACAACAAGGTAAAATCCCTTTGTAAGTCATACATGGCTATGTGTAACGGTCATGTGTGGGGAATAACACTCTTACAGTGGTTTGTGGGGGAACATACAATAACAACATCTATGTCAACATGCGACACTGGAATAACCGTTGCAAAATCTTAAAGTTTTTTCCAGCGACCAATAACTTGTTCTTCCGTGTGCAAGAAGCTGCTTCTTCTTTTGTGAAGTGAAAGATAAGAAGGTATGCACCATAGGCCGCAAGCTCCTGTCTGTTGAGAAACCCTCCCCCCTTCTGGCACATGAACACAGATGACACAAAACCAGGGGGGTATTCCAAGAAGGAGGTTTAGTGGCTAAACTGGGTATGTTAACCCAGGGTAAATGGTAAACCTGGGTTTTTCGTTCCAAAATGGTCAGGTTAAGTAAGTCACCATGGTAACATAGGCTCTGAACCTAACCCGGTAAGGGGTAGGTTTTATGCCGGTTTTGTTCAGGTTTTGTTCAGATAACCCAGTTATGTTCGGGTATTTAAGCGCAAATTCAGGAGGGCTGCTGCGTAACTTGTTACACCAGGGGTCACCAATCCTGGTCCTCGAGGGCCGGTGTCCTGCATGTTTTAGATGTTTCCCTGTTTTAACACACCTGATTCTAATGAATCATCGTCATCAGCTTGTCATCCAGGGCTGCACAATTCTGTTAATGACACAGTCACTTGTATCATGGTGCAATGAAGCAGGAAAACATCTAAAACCTGCAGGGACACCGGCCCTTGAGGACCAGGATTGGTGACCCCTGATCTAAAACCTGCAGGGACACCGGCCCTCGAGGACCAGGATTGGTGACCCCTGTTTTACACAATGGCGTTTCTTTTTGACGAAGGTCCCATTATTGATATAGAAGCCCAAATTGTCTGTGTAATTCACCGTGAGAAGGTGATAAGACCACGGTATGACATTTTGGCTTTCCCCGATGAGTATTTGCGAGAGCGCTACCGTTTTTCAGCAGAATCCCTGATTTATTTCAGTAAACTTCTCCATCCATACACTGTAAACCCTAATAAGTTGTAACTGATTACCCAAAAATATTTTAGTGATATTTTTAAATGTTTTAAGTTTATATAAAATAAAAATTACACTTACAGTTGCTTTAAATGTTCTATTATCTTTAAAAAAGTAATATTCCACAACTTATAGTCTGTGGGAAATACACTCACAATTGAATACACTCACGAGGAAACTCATGCTTCACTTGAAGGTGGGGATGTTGTTGAAAAGGAGTGTTAAAATGACCAGTTGGTCATATATAAGCTACAAACTTTAGCCAATATATAATAAATTGTTTATAGTTGTATATCAATCAATTTATATTGTAAAAGGCACACGTGCGTGTTTAGCTCTGATTTCAGACCTGCTAGACCTACTTTCAGTTTTTTGTGGGGGGTTGAGGTGGTGGAGGTAACTTTCTTTTGATGAGTAATTGATTGTTATTTGTGACTTGTTTATTTCAATTTTAAGTTTTTTATTTAATATTTATGTATTATTTCAGGTCGATTCCCGCTGTGGGCGCTGAATGTGTGTTAGTTCCCCCATGACTTCAGCGCCCACACACCCTGGGTGGGGTTGGTGAAACAACCCAGAGAAATAACCACTTCATGTAAAGCAAAATATATTTCCTATTTTGAAACAGGACCTGACCTCACTGAGCTAAAACTTCCCTTCTCAACGTAACAACCATACAGAATGGAGAAAAAACAGGAAAACCCTTGCAGACTGCTGACACATCACCGTCAAGAGCAGGGGTCACCAATCCTGGTCCTCGAGGGCCGGTGTCCTGCATGTTTTAGAGTTTTATCTGCTTTAACATACCTGATTCTAATTAATCATCGTCATCAGCTTGTCAGTGAGGTCTGCACAATTCTCTTAAAGGAGCATGAGGCTACTCTCAGAAATGAGACTCATTAGCGCCACGACGACCGTCAGGGTTCCTGCAGCCAACAGCGAAGCCGGCACGGGAGCGCCGTTCAAATCAAGCTCTAAATATGACTTACAATGTTATCTTACCTGGTCAGTAGGAAATGAGCCATGTCAGCATCTGTTTTCAGTCCCAATTCAAGTTGAAGCTGCCTCCATGACTCAAACGCGTATCCAATGTTTACTCGTGCGCCGCCGAGAACGCGCATGCAGCGTCATTTGACGTCACATCCGCAGGACAGCGCGGGAAATTCCGGTCACCATTGCAGCACATTTTGCAGCACACAGCCTGTTCAAGGCAACGGAGAGATACACTAAACATCCAGGACATCGGCCCCTCGAGGACCAGGATTGGTGACCCCTGGTCAAGAGACTAAACAACTACACTCAAAGATACTGTAATCTCAGACTGATTTAGCTGTCGTCCTAAGGAACTCTTCCTGTTCACAAAGACACATTTCAATTTGTCTGCATCCTCATGAGGTATATTATCAAAATAATAACTTTTCTCAACTTTAAACATGATTTAACCCAACGCAATGTTTCCTGACCCTGGTCCTCGGGCTCGTCATCAAGGTCTGGAGTCTGGACAACTCTGTTGGTGACACAGCTCCTCGTATAAAGATGTGCTGAAGCAGGGAAACATCTGAAACATGCCAGGGGGGCGCGAGGACCAGGGTTGAGAAACACTGATCTAAGTAATCACGGCAAGTAATGCTTCTTCTTCTTACTGTGGTAGTATCTAATTCAATTCAATTCAATTCCTCCATCCATCCATCCATCCATCCATTATCTATACCCGCTTTATCCTTTTCAGGGTCACGGGGCAATTCAATTCAATTCAATTCAATTTTATTTTATTTATATAGCGTCTATTACATCAGAAGTTGTCTCTAGGATCTTTCCAGAGACCCAGAACATAAACCCCCAAGCAATTATTACATAAACAGTGGCAGGTAAAAACTCCCCTAGTGGGAGAGAAACCTTAAGCCAAACACCTGCTGCAGTGCACTCGAGAGTGGAGGTCAGGTGTTTCCGTTGCAGAGCAGCACTCCACCGACCCTCCCCTGCTTGCACTGATTCAGCTGCTCATTCATTGGCCTAATTCAATTCAATTTTATTTGTATAGCGTCTAAACAACAGATGTGGTCTCTAGATGCTTTCCAGAATATGAACATAAACCCCCGAGCAATTATTACATAAACAATGGCAGGTAAAAACTCCCCTTTAGGAGGGAAGAAACCTTGAGCAGCACCAGGCTCACCAGGGCCAGCACAAGAAACTACAGGAATGATGGACAAAAATGATAGCTATGAGATACTTATAATAAATAAAAATGGAAATGGAGATGAGAGGAAGGGAAGAGGAGAGGAGAAGAAGGGTGATGTTCACCGCCCAGCGGATCATGTCGGTGCCCCCCTGCAGCATATCTACCGCGAAGCTATATTTGAGACTAACTATTATAGTCTTGTTCTATAGCTGCAACTATGACTGCTGACTCTAACACAGTAGAACTTACAATAACTAGAGATTTACCAACACCAGCTAGAGGTTTACTAAACACTAACTATAGGCTTTACTAAACAGAAAGGTTTAAGAGTCTCCACATCATGCAGCAGCCACAGAGGACCGTTTTTACCCTCAAACCTCAAAGACGTGTAGATCAAGCCACAGATAACCAGTGACTTCTGCTTCATGTGCTCTACCACACGCCTCTGCTGCAGCGGGGACTGTGTGGGGAGTAAATACAGCACTCATGCTTATCTGTGTCACTGACAATTTTCGGAATTCAATTCGAGGGTCAAACTCCATATTTTCGCACTCTAGATCGCACTTAAAATCCTTATTTTTTCTCAAAAATCGTCAGAGCGCCTTAAAGACCTGGGTGCCTGATATGTATGAACTCTTGTTGCGCTTACTGACTTGAACCAGTTTTATGTGGTACACTGCTCAAAAATCTGTCAACATGTTTTAGTGACTTTGGTAGCGACAAAGCCGCTCCGCTTGACTGATGGTCAGTTGACACGTTAAAGTCGGTCCTTGGTCGCTTACGGGTTGCAACATCAGATAACTAATCATGTAGTGCTGACAAGAAACCATCATCCAACATCTATCAAATGTTACCTTATTATAATTAGATCCCCCTTTAGGAGGGAAGAAACCTGCACCAGGACCTGGATCATAAGGGGGGACCCTCCTGCTGAAGACCAGCTGGGCAGAGCAGGAAAAGAGAAAACAGACAGAGAGAATGAAGAAGAGAGAAAAGAGAGACACAGACGCCATGGCTAACTGGTGCAATACAGGGATGACTAGTCAGCAAGCATCTAGCAGACATCCACACAGGCAGGTGGAAGCAGCAGTGGGAGGGACTGCAGGTCAGCATGCAGCTCCTGAAATGTGCACAGCAAACTACAAGAACAATGGACAACAATGATGATTATGAAATACTTCTAATTAATAACTGATAAAGGAAAGAGAAGGAGGAGTGATGGGCACTGCTCAGTGGATCATGTTGGTGTCCCCCTGCAGCGTAGCTCTATAGCAGCATATCTACCATGAAGCTATGTTTGAGACCAGCTGCCCTAGTCTGGTCCTACAGTTCAGCTAGTGGCCCTAAGTTTACACTAACTAGAGGTTTACTAAACAGAAACGTTTTAGGTTTGGTTTTAAAGGTGGAGGTGGTGCCAGCCTCCAGTCTCCGGGCTCCGGGCTCCAGCAGGATGGTCCCCCCTTATGATCCAGGTCCTGGTCGAGGTTTCTTCCTTCCTAAAGGGAGTTTTTCTTGCCACTGTTTGGCTTAAGGTTTTTCTCCCACTACGAGTTTTTACCTGCCATTGTTTATGTAATAATTGCTTGGGGGTTTATGTTCTGGTCTCTGGAAAGATCCTAGAGACAACTTGTATTGTAATAGACGCTATATAAATAAAATTAAATTGAATAGAATGTATTTACTCTTTTCACATTTGTCTAATTTAACTTTAGAGATGTTTTTCTAAAGCATTCTGATATCTTAACTTTTTTGTGAAAGCTCCTGCATTCAAGGCTCTTGCCACTGTTACTTCAAAGCGAGATGTTTTACTTTGTTCAAATACAAATCACAATCAGCAGTTAATTGGAACAGGAGATCACCCGGAGCGTAAATCCATGTCTTCTGAGAAAAGATGCTTTCATGGTTAGTTTCCTTGTTTTCTGACTGGGGGAAAGTGTTTCTAATGAATGTGACCTCACAGCCCAAGATGATCAGTAAGGGTGTTTCCTTCAGAACAGGAAGCTCCCCATACCATTGTTTGTGTCTGCTCAGCATTGCATGTCACACTTGTGTGAGGGGACTTTTAACTTACATTCTGAAATACTGCAAAATCTACTTTTAAAGAGGAAGTGCGAGTTTGTGGCTTAAAAATGTCTATAATTGAGAACTAGACTAAAAAAATCAGTCTGAGTTGCAATGGTCAGCTTTACAATGAAATTATCTTGTGTTACATCGCTGATTTTTCAGTGACAAAGTTCTTTCAAATGAAAAGTGAAATAAACCACCCACAGAGGGGAGAAGAGGGCGGGAGGCAACCCACCACCAGCAAGGCCCTTCCCCTCCCAGCGGTGGCCGAGGAGGCCCGCGGGCGGGGCCCCCACGACACGGGAAGAAGGAGAAGAAGGATCCCGCGGCGGCGGACCGCTACCCAGGCAATCCCCGGCCACCCTGCCCGGTCCAGACATGTGACCAGGAGGCCCTCACCCTCCAGGCCAACGACCCCCACCCAGCGAGAGGCCAGCCTGCCCGGAGAGACAGAGCCGCCCCGGCCGCCGACGTGGGCAGGTGCACCAGCCCCCACAAAAGCGGCTCTCCAGGACCAGA
This sequence comes from Cololabis saira, assembly GCF_033807715.1. NCBI lineage: Eukaryota > Metazoa > Chordata > Actinopteri > Beloniformes > Belonidae > Cololabis > Cololabis saira. The sequence continues at coordinate 5,084,589 of NC_084602.1, forward strand.
GGAGCGCCCGCCGTGCGGGTAGCGGGGCGTCTCCGGTTTATTTGAAAAATAAAAGTGTTTTGTCTACAATAATTTTTAACCATACAAGTTTTTCTATACTTGTTAATAAATACAATAATTTTATGCAGATATGTATTTTATAATTGTTTTAACTTGTAGTTGTCATCTGTTGCTTTATGTTTTACGTCAGTGACTTCAGACTCCAGAACTCAAGTGCTGCTTGGGCCAGGGTTGGGAAACACTGTTGTATGTTTGGACTTTTAAAAACTGGACCTGGTCAGGATCCAGCCTGATTGGAGGAGGCGTCTTCTGTTCTGCAGGAGTTCACCAGGACCAGAAATCCATGTCTGTAGATATGAGATCCCAAACAACAGCCTCCACAAACTAAGATTATACTTTCAGGGATCATTCACTTTAGTTTCTGGCTTGAGGAATGTGTTTCTAACAAGTGTGGTCTCGCTACCCATGATGATGAGGGAAGGTGTTTTCTTCAGAGCAGGAGACCAGTGAGGAAACCTGATGTTTCCATTCCTGTTGATGATTGTTCAGTGTTGGTTCATCTGATACTGATGAAGGAAACATGTTCTGAGTGGATGATTCTCATATGTTAAAAATGAAGTAATGATTTGTTCAGTGTGTACCAGAACTGTTTGGAACCTGGTCAAATCTTTTAACTGATAGACTGGGTTAGAAACATTCTTTTTAAAAACAAGAAGCCAGCGGTTGTGTCTCTGGGGGTCTTGGGGCCGCCAGGGACGAGGGAGGCAGTGATGATGTAACTAGCCTTGTTACTGTTGAACTACTACTAGTTATAATACTAGCAATAATGATACTAGGATTGGTAGTGTTGTTATTAGCATTATGGTTGTTGTTTCTGTAGATTTATTTTCTGTCACTATTACATGATTGCATGTTTATATTTGTATTGTATTTGTATATGTATTTGTATGATCATACATGCATGCATGTAAGACATGCATTCAAAAATACTTACAAACTTGGGGGGTTAATTTTCATTTTTTTTACTTCCTTTATTGTTAGAAAAAAAAAATCACCAATAAAGAGAAAGTTGCAAACAAAATACAAACTTTATAGACCTCTCTCTCTCTCTCTCTCTCTCTCTCTCTCTCTCTCTCTCTCTCTCTCTCTCTCTCTCTCTTTCTCTCTCACATACATGCACACACACGCACGCACACACACAGACATACGCACACGTATTTGTCCTTTGCCTATTTGTCTGTCGTCTGTTGGCATGTCAGTTTTTTTTAACTGCTGCCCATTTTATTACTAAGACACATCACACAACCATTACAGCAGTCACCAGACCACACACACTGCACCCATCACTGTCTTTCTACCAGTCTTGTTGTTTCATGTTTCACGTTGGTGATTTGGGTCCTCTCTGTCAGAATATCGAATCCAAATATTAATAAAATATGTTAGACTAGATTCTAGAATGTCAAAGAGGACCAGTGAAGGACACACACATTCATGCACTTTAAGAAAACTAACATCTGCGGCAAGATTAAAATGCATATGTATGTCACGGATAAAGGTTTTTACCAAATCATGGTACTAAGCACTAAAATATATATGCAGATAGATACAAACAAAAAAGGACAAAAAATAAATGAATTAAAAACAAAGGGCTATGATGAAGTACTTCATCGTGGATTTCCAACCCTGGTCCTCGAGAGCTGCTGTCCTGCATGTTTTAGAGGTGTCCTTGCTTGCCTCTCCCTCCTGTTGGTGTGCTGCATGCCTGTAACTCCCTCCCCCTTCTGCTCATCGTGGACACAAAGATGCCACCACACATTTTGAACCACTACATGCGGCTTTAACAGAAAAAAACACAAGAAAAACAAACAAATCGGCTCCCAATCAGATTAGCTCTGAGCGAAGAGCCACGAGTTCACTTCAAAGAGCTGGCGATAAGAATTGGATGATTTGTGACCAACACATCTCTGCTTGTCATCAAGGTCTGTACAGCTCTGTTGATGATACTGTCATTTGTATCATGCTTTGCTGAAGCAGGGAAACCTCTAAAACGTGCAGGACTGCAGACCTCTAGGAGTCTTACATGTGTTATTAGAAGTCTTCAGTACTGAGAGCTGCAGGAATCCACAGCTCAACAGAGCAGTGACTCTGTCAACCTGGCTACAGTGCTGAACAAGAAACAGGTTATTTTTATCATGTTCTATCAATGATGAATAAAAGGTTGTTCTATATATTTTACTGGAATTCTTCGGTCAGGTCTGCAGCTATCAAGAAAGGTGCACATGTGTTTTCACCAAAAGCAGACATCTCTGTAGAAGTAGAAACAAAGAAACAAGATGCCAAAGAACGTCCAAAAACCTTTGCTATTGTACTTTCAAAGATCGTTAAATTTAGTTCCTCTAAAGATCATATTTGTAAATGACTTAGCTGAATGAAATATGATGTTTCCTCCAGAACCAGATCTGGTAGGAGAATCAGTTAGCTCAGTGTTGCCTGTTAAAGCATTTTCTCAGTTTATCTGTGCAAGTTTACAAGAAATATATATTCAATAGCATCATTTCAAAATGAAGAAGCCCTCATTTCTTCTAGTCATATCCAGTCTTTCAAGGGTTTACTTTTTCTGTGTGTCTGAGGTCTAAACAGGATGCAGTCTGGTAAGCACACGGGTGATTTAGATCTGTGGGAGTTTTCCGGGAGAACCAGAGCTGATCTGCAGATGAGCTCTGGTACTCTGATCCTGTGAGACTTTCTGTAGTTTTTCATTTCTGGTGCAGAAAGCTGAAGTTGTAAGATCTTTGAACTGCCATTTTTGTTCTGAAAAAACAATTCATTGCAATTAACTAACTTTTTTAAAATGTATATAATGAATCCATGTGTCTAAGCTTTTCTCTTTTTGTAACTCTTTAACATTTGTTTTTTTGGCCCATTTTCATTATCCCCTCCATAAGCCGAACCGTCCCCACTGGTCAGTGAGTACAGTTTCAACATCATTCAGCTTCTCCCACTCACTCCGCAACACTGGCTTCTTCTTCTCACAAAATGAATCCTCAACTCTTCCAGATGTATTCAGGGAATTTGTGAGTTGGATCATGCCCTGAGACGTGTGTTATTCATCTGGTCCTTTCAGGCTGTGTGTGGCTCTCATCCTTTGACCAGATTGCTGCCTCATGTGCAGCAGTGAGAAGATTGCAAGATTGCATTCCTCCTTTTCTGAACTGTTTCTGAACTGTTAGGAATACTAACTGAAACAATTAAAGTAAAGCCCTGCCTTCACTGCACTGTGTTTTGTTAACTCTTTTTAAAGTTTGTTCAAACTCCTCAGTATCTGTTATGACTGACTGACTGGAGATACAGTTCCTTTACACATCTAACTGGATTCGGATCTTGTAAAATGTTCCCAAAATGTAGCTTAACTCTGTTTCTGTTAAATAAAGGATAAACTCAGCCTTCAGTCTGTGATTTAATTTACTTTATACCAAGGTCTGTGTGAATACTCCATTCTGATTGGCTGGCAGGTGTCCATTAAAAGTGTTAATGGACACCTAGAAAACAACTTTGGTCAAATTGCTTGATATCTTTAATATCATTGCGCAGGCTGGATCAACTGCCAGGTGGTAACCACGGCAACGGAGATTCAGAGAAGACGAGCCGACTACCGCAGGACGGACACATGAGTGATTTTGTAATTTCTTTTAATTTATTTGGTGAATTTAACAATTTTGATGACAAACATTTGTAGCTTAATGAAACGTTTATTTTTTTGAATGGTTGATGAATCAGGAAACTATCTGGACTTTGATTCTTTGAAACAAATCTATTTACTGTTTGTTACTGTAGCATAGCCGAGCGGAGCTGAGCGGACTAGAATATCTCCCGTCGTATCTCAGGTCCGTCCTAGTTACTGGAGAATCAACACTGTGTCCATTAAGGAGCTTATGGGACGGTAGTGATTGTTCCAGGTATTAGTCAGACCCTCAGGTGTTACCAAGGAAACTGAGTTATGGCTTGTTAAAAAACTTTGTAACTTACCAGGTTCCAACGGCTGCAGACGAGACATTAAATAGTTGCTCAGCCGCTCAGCTGTGGCTTGTTATAAAACTAATGATTTACACTTTGTGTCGGACGGTTCACGCTCCCGCGTCGTCCATATATTTATGTCAATAGACACCTCATCAGGCATTACCCCTTACTTAATAACGAAAGTAACCTCGCACCCCAACCATAGCCACAGTTTTCCATGGAAAGCTGACAGTTTTTATAAGTAGCTCTGCCATTCTCCGTTACACATCAACTAAATAGTCCAGTGGAGCTTCCAAGGTCATTTTTTCTAAATGTTGTGCGTCAGTCAGGATTTCAGGTGCTGATTGGTCCCAGGGAGCTCACCTCCCTACATGTGTATATGTCATATCAGAGGCATCAACTTCATAGAAGTGTTATTTGCAATCTTTCTTACTTCATCAACATAACCTCAGTGGCTGGAAATCTTGTTTTCAGGGGTCATCGGACCATTTGTGATTCATGCGTGTCTTTGTGTCTTTTGAAGCTGTTGTTTACTGTAGTTTTGCAACAAAGACCAGTTTAGCTGACGCTAAACTGGCTGGAGAGTACAGTTGTGCAATTTCATGGTTTCCCCTGCAGCGTCACTCTGACTGGAGTTGGGAGACTTCCTGTGTTCCATCTATCATTCCCAGCTCATCAGGGCTCCTCAGTAACATCAAATATGCTTTAGCTTAGGCGCACGGTGGCACAGCAGGTACTGCAGCCGTCTCACAGCAAGAAGGTCCTGGGTTCGATTGCCGCCTGGGACGCTGTGGGTGCTGAAGTGCGTGTTAGTTCCCCCATGACTTCAGTGCCCACACCCTGGGTGGGGTTGGAGAAAGGATCTTTCTGTGTGGAGTTTGCATGTTTTCCCCGTGTTCCCTTGGGTAGCTAATGTGAGCTACCCTCACAAAAACATGCACACAGTCCTGGGCTATTCTGCCCCCTCTGGCCAGCCGGGGTGCCAGATGGGGTGGGGAGGATCCGTCCGGAATAACGTGATCCTTCCACGCGCTACGTCCAGCTGGAGAAACCCCACCCTGTCTGGTGAAAAGCTGCTGCTCACTCCTCAGGTTAAGGAGGAGACCTGAGCTCAGTGCAGGAACTCCTGGGGTTGGTAGAGGGAGCAATGCCCAGGACTGTTAGGTAGGAGCACTGGGTGATAAAATGGGGAAAAAACCGGGATAAAAATATATTAAAAAAAAAAAATATATATGCTTTAGCTTTACAATTAAAAACCAGAACACTCTTTTTCAAACTGTTAGGCCAGCATAAACATATGCTTTAGGAGTGGTATAAAAGGGTCGTAAAAGAGCCAAGTGGTGATTTGATGTGTTGGGGGGGGATCATCACCTTTGCAAAGTCAGAGGATTAAAAATGGAAATCTTTTCATAAACCTAAACAAACTGCGTCAGAAAACCAAGTAAACCCAAAAGAAAGTCAAAAAACTAAATCAAGTGTAAAATCATGATGTACTTTCAATCTTTTTGAGTCTGTAAGGAAAAGGTAACTTGTTGGTGTCTTTTTCAATGTTTTAATCAGTTTTAAACCCTTTTAAATGTATAGATCTTTATGTAAAGCACTTGAACATGTAAATAGACGTGGCTTCCCCAGCCGCGTGACATAAACCCAGAATCTGCAAACAAACGCTGTGTCACAGTTTAAAGTTTAAACTCAGTTCAATGCAGTTTATTTTTAAATTCCCAGCAGAAGTCATCACAAAGCACAGAAAACAAAAATATAATATTAATGATAATAACAATAATGTTAAATAAAAGTTGTTGCAACTGGTTTATAATCCATCCGAACCAAGACTCAAAAACAAGTCTCAGCAGCTTCCCCGTTGGTACAGCAGAGCAGCTAAAGTTTAGCTGCTAAACTAACCACAGTCACGCAGCGTTTCATTGATTTGTGTTAAAACATGCCAAAGCTTCGGCAAAAAACAAGCATAAAAGCGTTCATTCATAATCTATGACATCTGATTTATTATCCACGTCAGGCTTGAAGTTCTGCATTCTTGTTAGGACAAATGTGCGCGTGGTTTTTAGTGTGTGAGTATGTCATTTATTCATCTGCAGGAGAGGTTGAAGGTGAGAAATAGCTGACAAACCGTAACACACACACACACACACACACACACACACACACACACACACACACACACACACACACACACACACACACACACACACACACACACACACACACACACACACACACACACAAACACACGGAGTTATCTATCTATACATGTGTAGTAATTTATTGTGGGTCATCACGCTGAAAGCTTTGACGCGCTGACACGTGACACCTCCCCTTGTTGATCATAATGTGTCCAAAAACAACTAGAGAAAACTGTATTAAATACAGGCATTGAATAAATAATACCTGAGAAACTCCCAACCATCCATGTCCCAGAAGGCGACACCTTCACCTTCGTATACAACCTATTTTAAATAATTTATCACATCACAGCAAGGAGGTTGGTGTGAAAACCCCCCATTGATTTATTAGATGTTCCTCAGACTCATCTGCACGTTGCACCAACCGGTTCTCTTCCACTAAATCTTTCCCAAAGTTTGAAATCTTTTGCACTGAAAAGAAAAATCCTTGGCAGGAAACTCTTCGCTCTAACTACTTCCACATGTGAGATGTCGACATTTCTTATATGAGCCGCTGGCGTAACCCACTGTTCCACCGAGCGGCTCCGATGTCGACATTTCTACATAAAGTAAAAGGCCATGTTGAACCGATATTTGAATTCAGAGGGAGAGAATTTAACTTGAAATGAGGGCAATGAGGCCTTATTAGCGCTCTAAGCAGGTCTGAACTGACGTGAACTCTCTAACTAACGAGGGTCTTGTTAGATGCCATCGGACGTGCCAGATTCTCAGGCAGGCTTTGGACACATTTGTTAGTCATTTTCATTTGAGCAGCCTCAAAGCTCAGCTGGGACCGCTGCGTGGAGTGGGCTGGTTCTCTCTGCGGTCGCTGGGGCCTTTCATGCACGGCCCACATGCATGCACGTCGACGTTGCATGAGTCGGCGCCAGCTTGCAGGGAAACAGTCTTGCAATGAGGACAGTCCTGAGATCAGCACCGTGGGCCGGCCACAGTGGACCCCAGAACCATCAGAACATTCACCTAGAGCTCCCTGCAGTTATGTACAGTTACAGGACAATGTAATCTGAGCTCTTGTTTTCGGTTATTTTGTTCCCTGAGCGTCAGCAGACTGCACTTGTACGCAGCGTTTCAGACCACATTGCAGCACTGGTGATCCTCACTTGATCATTTCAAATCCCTGCGGCACTCTGTGTTGTTTAAAACCCCATATTTGCTGGTTCCTTCTGAACATGTGAACTTAAAACGCCTCCCAACTGCAATTACCCTGCAAACCTGTAGTTTTAAAGAGTTGTGCAACAGAAAGGAGCAATACATCGGCTCCTCAGGCCCAAATAAAGTCCAGCAAGTTCAAGCTTAAACCCGTCTCCACGTGAACAGTAGATGTGCTGAGCTGGTTACCGGGCAACACCTGGGACGTTCAGCGTATTAAATAGGGTATGCATTGATGTCACTTCCCCACTGGACCAGCCCCCTTACTCACACTGAGTGGTAAAAATGGCTGAAACTAGTCGGGGAAACTGTGGAGAAGACGGGATAACAGCTGACTATCGACTTAAATTAAAGGCAGTTGGACTTGACAGTGACCCGTACAGTTACCCCAAGAACCAGTGGTCCATGGACATTAATATTTGGTACAGTTACCCCAAGAACCAGTGGTCCATGGACATTAATATTTGGCCACGAATCCAGTTTCCTGATATTTATATGAACTTAATTTCTACGCCGGGGAAATACACGAAGCAAAGCTTGAAGGCTTACAAAAGTCTTGACGCTTGGTCCGACTTCAAGGCAGGATTTGTTGTAGAAATTAAAGTGATGAGAACACTGAACTTTATGATTTGACCGTTTAACGTTAGCTACCCAAAAATCCAACATTACCTGATACAAAATGGGAACCTCAAATCCACGTTTCGGTGTCTGGAATCCAGTTGTTTCTGTGAATTGCAGCGATCCATTTGTCTCTCTTAAGCTTATTTTTCGGCAGTCTGTAAAACAATAACTCTGATTTCTTGATAAATCTATGAGTACAGTCGATCGCACAACAGCTCTTTCACATTTTAGATGTTTTCCAGTTGCTCAAACTGAAAGTTTACGCTGACACTCAGTCTTTCTGACACTCAGTCTTTCTGACACTCAGTGGGCGTAACCTGCTGTGAATTCCCATCTGTGACGTCATGTGCATTCCCTCTATACATCGGCGCCTCAGGCCCAAATAAAGTCCAGCAAGTTCAAGCTTATGCCCGTCGCCACATGTGCAAGGACAGTGTATATCAGTCTTTTTACACACATTTTAATTAAGTACCCTGATATATTCCAGAGAACGTCCGGCCAGGTTAGGTCACCTGGGAGAAGACAGCTCCGTTTAGCTGTCTGGCAGCAGGAAGTTCAGGCAGGAGAACGGCAGGTTGGAGAGGCAGTCCGTGTTGTCGGTGACCTGCATGTCCCTGAACAAACCTTCGCCGCTTCTCTCACTGCCCACTCCTCTTTTCTTCAGCTCCGTGAGCCGCTGCAGAATCAGCTGGCGCTCCCGGCCCCGCAGGAGGCCCCTGAAGTAAAGGACGGCGGCCAGATGCTTCTTACTGCAGACGGAGAAAAGAAATATATATTTTTTTAAATGATTTAAACCATGCACATCATTTTTTCACCCCTCTTCTTCCCTTTCCTCATTAAATTATATTCCACTTTCCATACAATGAAACGCAGCACACAGCGGTGAGCGGTAAACCCCGTGGACCCAGCGAGGGCCCACCAGCCTCGTCTGCACCAGGAAGCGGCCGCTAGAGCCGGGCGCCGGCCTCACAAGCAGAACTGCACACTTTGTTCTTGTGGTTGTCAAACTCAATTACTGGCGGGCCGGTGTCCTGGGAGTTTTAGATGCTTCAGCAAATCCTGACACAAAGGGCTGATTCATTAGCAGACGTGTCCGGCCCTTAATGAGAGGTTGATGAGGATTAATTAGAATCAGGTATCTGGAATCAGGGCAACATTTAGAACAGGAGCAACCCTGGTCCTGGAGAGCACAGTCCTGCATGTTTTAGATGTCTCCTTGCATCACCACACCTGATTCTAATGAGTGTTTGTCATCAGCATGTCTTCAAAGTCTGCACAACTCCACAGTTCTTTGTATCACGGAGCAGGGAAACATCTGAAACATGCAGGACACCGGCCCTCGAGGACTGGAGTCCGAGACCCCTGATCTATAGGGAGTTTTGTAAAGCTTTCACAGTCTCCTGCCCGCCCATCAGCAAAAACCAGGCCAAAGGAGCCCTGGTCCCCTCTCTGGTCCCCTCTCTGGACCTCTCTCTGGACCTCTTTCGCAACAGCTATTTATTGTTTCACAGCTCTGTGTCACATGCACAGTGACACCAGCTCAGAGTTACAGTTAACAGTGTTGCAGAGCCAAATACCCCTGACGTCACCAGGGTCTGAGTTATTCCTCTCACACAAACGTACCTTAAAGAGCATATTGCAGGTTAGAATTTTTACAAAAATTATACCTGACCTTATGTGAAAATGACTATGTGAGAAGTTAATGTAGGATTTAATATGTTTTACAAGACATAAGGGCACTTATTCAGAGAAAAAAGTGGCTGATTTTAGCCAAGCTCCTACAAACGCTTTTTTTTTCGAACACAGCGTCATATGACGTCACACCAGGGAGCATCTCCACAGCTCTGCCCCATCTGTATGCCCAGACCCCGTACACACGTAGCCGGGTATCTGCTAAACCCAAGATATTTTCCTACGTTTGGACCTGTCATCCACATGAAAACGCAAATAAACGAATGTTTAAAAAAACTCCGGGCAAAGGGAAGATTTTTGAAAACTCTGTTTATGTAGATGCGTGTAGACAGAGACAACCGGAGTTTTGCGTTTTCGAACGTCACATTATGCTCCAAAACAACAACAAATCTGCTCTGAGTCTGACGTCTAACGTGCGACCTTTGTTTACTACAGAACTCCTGATGATCCACCATCTGTCCTCCAAGCTATTTATTAAATAAATGGTCTCTGCTCTTGACACCGTTACACCGACGCGGAGCCTACGCCGTAGGGTACGCGGCGACGCGCAGCAGGGCTGCAGCTGGGCTGCAGCAGGGCTGCGTCGATTAACGCGGCAGCTCCGTGGCGGACACGGGGAAACTCCAGCTCGTTGCCCGAGGAGGAGGCGCGGATCCCGGGGTAACTGCGAGGCGGCCCGGAGTCCGGAAGACCAGATGATCTACAGGTCGGTGCTTATGAAAGTGGTCGAAAACGCAGATCTTCGGTTCTGTGTGGAAGGTTTTTTTTTTTTTTAACAACGATGTAATGTGGATACAAATTATTTTATAAACGAAGGGGGGGAAGTATTCGGTTTTAAAAATACCCGGCTATTTCGGATGCTTTTAAAAAAAAAGAGAAGATAATAAGCCTGTTTTCTGTTTAGAAAGTACAAACATAGACAGATTACAAGTACTCACCCGTTTTTAAGGAGTTATTTTCGGAGTTTCTTTCAGGAGCACGGGCGGGTGCTGCAGTGAATAAAGGCGGATTTATGGTTCCGCGTAAAATCGACGGCGTAGCCTACGGTGTAGGGTACGCGGCGCACGCAGCGTTCGGTGCGTCGCCGCGTAACCTACGCCGTAGGGTCTGCGTTGGTGTAACGCGGACCCATAAATCAGCCTTTTAAAAAGCGAGTTTCAGCTGTCAATCAAAAGAACGTGGGGGGACTAACGGGTTCTTAGTCATATTGGTGTGAATACACATTCACAACCTCTTCAGTGTCACAACTAACATTAAGATCCACTATTTTTCCTATTGTTGAATTCACAGCGCTCCCTGATGTCACGTCACTTCCGGTTCAACTTTTTCAGATGTGGAAGTAAAATACTATCACAAAAACAACTCCAGAGGTCACTGTAGTATATATTTATGCGTATTTCAATGAAAATTCAGTTCCTACATTATTTTCCTACACATTGATTCACAGGGGTCTCCAACCTGCAATAATGCTCTTTAACACATTTGGTTAATATCCACCCTCACTTAGCTCCATGCAGTCAGGAAAATGGGAATATAAATAAATAAAATGAATTAAAAGAATAATCTTGTGGCTGTATTAACTCCACGGTTGAATGTTGAAGTTATGGCAGGCTTCGTGTCGTGAAGATAATGTTTGATTTGTGTGAAGCTACTTTCACATAGAACGCGGCAACACCGCCGGGGTGGCGCAGACTCGGCGCAGAGCAGCGCGCATATTCGTTGCAAGTTGCTTGGCGACCGAAAAAAAGTTTTTCCGGTCTGGCGCCGTTTTCCCATTCATTGTGTATGTGCTGCCGCTGCGCAATTTGTTTGGCCACCGTCATTATTTTCTTGTATTTTACCTGTTTTATATTCTAAAGTCACACCTAAAAGTAACTCCACTTCTCTGTCACTCCAAATGAAAGACTCTCGTTCATCTTGGAAGTAACTGGAAGTTACTCGTGTCATTTGTTGATGTTTTTTGGGAAACACTGTGGATAAGAGTCAGTGTCAGGCAGTTACATCAGACCCCTGCTAACCAAGTGGTCCAGCCTGCTTGCATCTTTGTGTAAATATATGTCATTATTATTAGTAGTAGAAATATTATTTAACACATTATTGCAATAAATCTGATTCTATATATTTCTGCTTTGAGATTCAGGACTATTCGGAGACCTACATAACATAATAATGCAAATTAAACAACCATCTTTAACGATTTTAAAGAGCAAAAAGAGCTTTTAGTCCTTTACTCGAGGACCGGTGTCCTGCAGGTTTTAGAGCAGGGCTCTTCAACCCTGGTCCTCAGGACCCCCCGTCCTGGAGGTTTGGATGTTTCTCTGCTTCATTAACAGAGTGGTGCAGACCTTGATGACCAGCTGATGATGACCATCAGTTCAAATCAGGTGTGTAAAAGCAGGGAAAACATCTGAAACATGCAGGGCTGCAGATCCTGAGCACCAGGGTTGGGAAACACTGTTTCAGATGTTCTCCCACAACCACAAACGGAAGCTCTGACACTTTCTTACTTCATGTTGGGTTTTTTATTTTCTTATCTTCCCTGAAAAAACCACAGGTTTTCACTTCAGGTATCACATGGTTCCTGTGGAAAATTGTGAATGTTTCCCTCTGACTAATTAATCGGAAACTGACCATGGAAACCCCCCTCATCAAACTGCCTGACGGTCTAGATAAAATAGAATAGAATTGAAAAGACTACTCCAGGCTAAACTAGAATAAAATAGAATGGAATAGAATACAATAGACTAGAACAGGCCAGTATAGAACAGAACAGTTCACCCACCTAGGTGCACCACCAGCGTGGGTCATGACTCACCTGAAGTCTGGGTAATGTTCCACGAGAGGCTGCAGGTGGTTCTTGATGTCCGCCTTGTTCTTCTGTCCGATGATGTCGCTCAGGTGGTCTCCCACAGGGTGCAGCCAGTCGTGAGCTGTCCTCTACCATGAAGAACACAGAAACGAGTGGGTGTTTCTGCATCGCTTACACCGGCGTGCTGCGTACACTGATCCGGTTGGGACCGTGGCACCACTTTGACAGTGCTTCATTGGTTTTTCTCTCATGAATTACTGACACGAATTCTAATAATTTCATGCACAACAAGAAACAAAGCTGAACCGACGAGAAGGTACTTAGTTGGAATATTTACTTAGAGAGAAAAATATAGAGCATTATTTTTTCTTCCCAGTATTGAAGTACTTGAGTCTACAGACAACAACAGGGTCCATTCCTCCCGCAGGAAGTGGAGTTACACTCAGATTAGACGTCACTAGTCTAGTAATCTGTAGCTTAATAGGTAAATTAGCAGCTATTTATTATTAATATTTATGTTTAATTTCTAACAAAGGGGCAGGGTTAAATAAGTTTTACTTCTACCTGCTCCTTTTCGGACACTGTTTTTTTTCCCCTGTTTGTATTACGTTTTTGTTGTTGTTGCTTTTTTTCGGTTTGTTTTGAATTTGTTTTAAAATTTTATATTTTTCCCTTATGTGTTCAAAATAAACAGTCATATAACTGTTTTGTGATTAATAAACACGGTTTTTAATTATTTTGTGTTGGATCGATGTAGCAAATAAAATAGTTGGGACCATCCAGCTCCTCAACCATCAGTTACATGTTTCACATGAGCAGTTCAGGTAAAAACGGCAGTCAAATCAGCAAAAATGTCAGTTTGCTGGATGAAATATATTAATTCCTGATAAAACTATGCTCATGTGTGCATGTGAATGAGTGTATGTTTGTGTGAACATGAAAGTACAATCTGCATTGAGGCTTCTTGCTTTGACGCTGCCTCGGTGTCGCCGCTGCTCTTTTGCATAAAGTTGAGATTTATCAACTTCAAATTGACGCTCCCGACGCCTCCAATGTCTCTGACGCCTCTCGCAGCGATTTCATAGAAAATGAATGGCAACCGGACGCCTATGATGCCTGTAGCGCTTTCAGTGTGAATGCAGGGTAATCTTAAAATTTCCTGAACCTCCTAAGACCAGGCGTACATGTATGTTGACGTCACACATTTTGTTGTCTACATCATAATGTTTCATCTGTTAACGGGGGCCCAAAGCAACAAGAAAAGATTATTGCACCGGGGTTTAGGAGGTTAGAGCACTTACAGTATGCTACAGTCTACTATTGCTAAAACGTATTCATCATGACTGCGCCGGAGGTGCAGAGGTGAAGAGGTGAAGAGTTTCAGAGGTGCAGAGGGAGTTACCATGTCCAGGAACAAGTCACTGAGTTGGGTCCACTGGTGGCGGATCTTGGCTGCAGCCCTCTCGTGTTTCACGTTCTTGCACGTGTAGTTGTTTTTCATCAGCTGACCAATGTATTCCCTCGCTATGTGATGATGGAGACGGCTGGCGAACTCCTGTGTCCGGGAAACACACACACACACAGACGGAGGTAACAGGGTGGAAACAGAAAAAGAGGAAAAGTAAAAGTGTGGCTTTGAGCCATGCAATGCTGCCCAAACTTCCACCTATTCATTCGTTCCTGGTACTAAAGTAAGATGTAGCTTCTGTTTTCGTGGCCTGGCACCAAGAACAACAGGCTCCATTTACTGGAACTTCCAAGTCGGTTGGTGAAATGTTAACGAGGATTTCCTTAAGTGACCCCTGAGGGAGATTTACCAGCGGTGGGTCTAGAGCTGACTCTTACTTCATAGGTGATTCTGATGTGGCAAACCACGGCTATTCCAAGGAGTCCAGATCACATCATTAAATAACACCAATATCTCATGTTTATTACTCCATCTAAAGCTAAGTTGTGGATTATTCCTCAGATTCTCCAGCAGTTAAGGCCAACCCTTTGCTCACCAGCAGACAGGACCAGGGTGAGGAGGTCAGGCGGCAGGATGAGGCTGCTTACCTGACTCACAGGCGGGGGAACATCCTTCAGTCTAGTTTTAAAGCTCTATGATCCTTTATCTCACCAGTAAACACCAGGTTATGGCCTTAAAAAGCCCAATGTTTCAACACTGACTCTGCCGGTGAGACAGTGTGTCAGACATCCCAGAAAGAGACTTTAGAGTTGTGAAACTGAGAGAACAGAGTCCTACGTGACCCGCTGGCCTGGGAGTGGAAACAGACTCTAGTAGTCGGACCAGGGTGGACGAAGGATGACTAGCCAGTTTTGGCCGTGAATCTAAAATGGGAAAGAGCTGTTGTGCGATCGACTGTACTCATAGATTTAGCAAGAAATAAGAGTTATCGTTTTACAGACTGCTGAAAAATAATCTTAAGAGAGACAAATGGATCGCTGCAATTCACAGAAACAACTGGATTCCAGACACCAAAACGTGGATTTGCGGTTCCCATTTTATATCAGGTAATGTTGGATTTTTGGGTAGCTAACGCTAAACGATCAAATCATAAAGTTCGGTGTCTCCATCACTTTAATTTCTACAACAAATCCTGCTTTGAAGTCGGACCAAGCGTCAATACTTTTGTATTTCTTCAAGCTTTGCTTCGTGTATTTCCCCGGCGTAGAAATTAATTACATATAAATATCAGAAACTGGATTCGTGGCCAAATCTTAATGTCCATGAACCACTGGTTCTTGGTAACTGTACCAAATATTAATGTCCATGGACCACTGGTTCTTGGTAACTGTACCAAATATTAATGTCCATGGACCACTGGTTCTTGGTGACTGTACCAAATATTAATGTCCATGGACCACTGGTTCTTGGTAACTGTACCAAATATTAATGTCCATGGACCACTGGTTCTTGGTAACTGTACCAAATATTAATGTCCATGGACCACTGGTTCTTGGTGACTGTACCAAATATTAATGTCCATGGACCACTGGTTCTTGGTAACTGTACCAAATATTAATGTCCATGGACCACTGGTTCTTGGTAACTGTACCAAATATTAATGTCCATGGACCACTGGTTCTTGGTAACTGTACCAAATATTAATGTCCATGGACCACTGGTTCTTGGGGTAACTGTACGGGTCACTGTCAAGTCCAACTGCCTTTAATTTAAGCTGATAATCGGCTGTTATCCCGTCTTCTCCACTAGTTGCAGCTGTTTCTGCCACTCAGTGTGAGTAAGGGAGCGTGATCTAGTGGGGAAGTGACGTCAATTATTCAGGCCAAACAAACGCAGCAGTTGTCCCTAAAATCTCTCATTAAGCTTGATTTTTCAGGAGTTATCTACCCAGGATATTCAATTCAATTCGATTTAGCGTCTATTACAACAGAAGTTGTCTCTAGGCGCTTTCCAGAGACCAGAACATGGGTATGATACCACGGCATGATGGGGGGGGGGGCTTTCCTGTCAGCAGGACGATGACTGGGGTTGTTAGTAAGCGCTGCAGTTTCCTCCTCCGTTTCCTCCTCCGTTTCCTCCTCCGTGTCCTCACCTCTCCATGCGGATCCCTCATGAGACGGCAGTGCTCAGACAACAGCCCTGTCCGCTTCTGCAGCTGGACAAAGTCCCCGTCCTTGGTCAGCCACTTCCTCGTCATCATTCTCCTCAGATACGGCTGAAAAAAACCACAGGAAGGCAAAAACACGACACGTCATCAGCAGGAGAGATCTGCTTCATGGACGTCAGTAATTTCAGCCATAAGACACATCTAGATCTTCCAAGCTGAGCAGGTTTGAGCACTTAAAAACTAAAAACAGCTCAAAACTAACCTTGCAGCTTAAAACAGAAACTACATGAGCAATAACATCGTACTTGATTTGTTTTTTCATCATTTCATGAATCTTTAGGTTTTTACAAGTGTAAAACTAATTTCTGGTCACTTGGATGTAGTTTACAGCGGTCAGATGAGCAAACACGCCGACGGTACTCAAATACTTCCACATGATCTAAAAGGAATTCAGAGTAATTTCAGCTGTTCCCGTTTCAATTCCTCTTAAAGAAACCACAAAAAGTCACACTGCACAAAAAACCCCTGTAGAAATAAGCCTAATATTCCATAAATCTAGTCATATTGTATTATTTTAGGTAAATATATCTCTTCCAATGGGGTAATTAACATTTTCTTAACTAAAACTATTAAAACTATCAAAATAGTCTAAAACAGTCGGCCAATCTTCTTGAAATTAGGCTTTTTTTACTTACGGAGTCTTTGCAGTGCAATATCAGTAGTCTTTAAGGAAATAAAGGATGAAACAGGAACTGGGTTTTTCACCTTAATATCTCATTATATTGAAACGCTTGTGTGTCGTACCTTGACATCCTCTTTGAACTGCTCCTCCAGGCCTTGCATGAGCGTCACCACCAGCCACTTCACCTCTTTCCTGAAGGCTTCCACCTCACCTGGACGGCTGTCTTGGTACGTCTCCATGTGCTGCCTGCAGGAGAGGGAGGAAAGCGTGGATTTGGGATGTCGGACTCTGTCAAGTGTCCCTGAATCCCAGTTAGTTAAAAGGTTCCTATGTTTGTTCCATCGCTGACATTCACACAGTTTGAGCATGTGCAGACGTGGTGCTAAAATAACTGGAAAGAGCAACAAGCAGGGTTTTAGTAGGTGGTTGTAGTTTAGTAAGGGACATAGCACTTTGTTGGCCAAATATTTTGTCTGGTTGGGTGTTTTGTTGATGGTAGGTGCAAACATCATTCAGAAATCTCCCCTGAGGAGATCAGGTGAGTGTGAAAGAGTGTTTCTTTCTTCGCTTCTGTGCACCCAAACCCACGGAGGTCCATTCAGTCCAATGAGATCAGTCCAATGGCCTCTGGGATCTCTGGCGCTGTTGCAAAACTCCTTCGCACAGTGTCTGCCCGGCTTTATGGATTCTTATCAACGAGTTGGTGCTCAAGCATTGAGCTACTGCGTTAGAGCTGTACTTTCTTGAACTCAAGGGGGTTTATTTAATTCATTATAATCTTGTATGTCTCACAAAACACATAGACATTACTCCTGACATGAGGAGACAAAGAGGCGAGGTGTGAAAATCCTTTCCACATTCCAACCATCCCGTGAGCCCTGGCTGATGTGGGTGTTATCACCCCCATAGCTTCACTATAAGACCATCATTCAACAACGTCGTCATGATTCCTGCATCAAGTGTGAGTATTAGGGCCATGCAGGAGAAAAAATATTTGAGAGGGGAAGATTTTTTTTTATTGTGCATTTCGAGAAAAAAGTCGAAATGTCGAGAAAAAAGTTGAAATGTCAAAATTAATGTTGAAATACAATTTCCAAAAAAAAGTTTAAATGTCGAAATTAATGTTGAAATACAATTTTGAGAAAAAAGTCTAAATGTTGAGAAAAAAGCTGAAATGTCGAAATTAATGTTGAAATACAATTTCAAGAATAAAGTCGAAACATTTCGACTTTTTTCTCGAAGTGCATAATGACAAAAAAAATCTTCCTCCTCTAAAATATTATTTTAATTTTCCTCCTGCCTGGCTCTAATACTCTTCCGTATTCCCTCACTGTGATGCTGAAGGTTCAAGTTTCCTCTTGTCCTATCACTCTTCTGCAAGTTCAGCAGAGTAGTCGTCAATATTTTTGAGATAAACATACAACTAAACGCTGCTCGTGCAGAACATTAACAATGAGGAAGATATCTGGATGACTTGTTTACTCTGTCTGGGGAAGACCCGGGACACACTCCTGACCTGGAAAAGCCTCGGCGTTGGCCCGGCGGCGCTGGAGGAGGGGGGTGTGGACCGGGAGGCCCGGGTCTCTCTGCTCAGGCTGCTGCCCTGCTGACCCCACCTCAGATAAGGATGGGCGGGTACCAGTCGGGCCGAGAGAGGATGTGTGGGATTGGTACTTAGCATGATAACCCAGTCCTCTATGCAGCAGCGCTGAGAGGAAGTTCCCAGAATGAAGGGGAAAAGGCTGTTATTTAAAGGGAAATTCAAGTCTTGGTTTGACTGTGCAACGAATGAAGCTCTCATGAAACCAGCGAAAGCCTTTCTTGCAACCGCAAGACTGAGAAGAAGAAGTGAACTGATGGATGACTGAGGATCGCATGTCCTAAAGATAAACATTGCTCTTTCTATAAAAGAAAAAAACCTCAGGGGAAAATACAAGATGGAATTTTCACAAGTATCTCGATTGTAAAACTCTAAAAGTCCACTCTGGACTACCTTATGAAGAGAAGGTTGTTTTACTGCCCTTGCTTTGAGGATCTGTGGATGGGACTCATAAGAGCCTCACGAGAGCACAAGAATCTCACAAACGTGTGAAAAGAGACCACCTCTAACCACTCAAATGGAGTATTTCTAATAATGGTCATGCAACTAACGTTTGCCTTGAATCCTTTTCCTTCCCTGGGGAGTGGTGGTCTAGTACAGTGTTTCCCAACCCTGGTCCTCAGGACCCCCTGTCCTGCATGTTTTAGATGTTCCCCTGCTTCAGCACTGATACAAGTACCTGTGTCATCAACAGAACTGTGCAGACCTTGGTGACAAGCTGATGAGGACCTTTAATTAGAATCAGGTGTGTTGGTGAAGGGAAACATCTGAAACAGGGGTCAGCAACCCAAAATGTTGGAAGAGCCATATTGGACCAAAAACACAAAAAACAAATATGTCTGGAGTCGCAAAAAATTAAAAGTCTTGTATCAGCCTTAGAATGAAGGCAACACATGCCGCATGTATCTATATTAGTTATAACTGGGGTTAGATTTTTTCATTATGCACTTCGAGAAAACGGTCGAAATTTAGAGAAAAAAGTCGAAATGTCGATAAAAAAGTCGAAATGTTGAGATTAATGTTGAAGTACAATCTCGAGAAAAAAGTCGAAATGTCGAGAAAAAAGTCGAAATGTCAAGAAAAGTCAAAATTTTGAGAAAAAAGTCAGAATGTTGAGATTAATGTTGAAGTACAATCTCGAAAAAAAGTTGAAATGTCGAGAGAAAAGTCGAAATGTTGAGAAAAAAGTCTAAATGTCGAGAAAAAAGTCAAAATTTTGAGAAAAAAGTCAAAATGTCGAGATTAAAACAGGAAAAAGGAAGAAAAAAGAAAAAGAAAAAAGAAAGAGAAAAAGAATAAAACAAGAAAAAAAGGAAAAAAAGAAAAAGGCAAAAAGAGGAAAAAAGGAAAAAAAGAAGAAAAAGAAGAAAAAAAGGAAAAAAAAGGTCAAACATTTTTGAAAAAGCTCCAGGGAGCCACTACGGTAGCGCTAAAGAGCCGACCCCGATCTAAAACATGCAGGACTGGGGCCCACGAGGACCAGGATTGAGAAACACTGGTCTAGTGGAGCACCAGGTTCAAGCCCCCGGGACGGCAAGATGAACCACTTTGGGCCCCTGAGCAAGGCCCTTAACCCGAATCATACCAGGGTCTGTGTGAATACTCCATTCTGATTGGCTGGCAGGTGTACATTAAAAGTGATAACCTACACCTAGAAAACAAGTTTGGTCAAATTGCCTGATATCTTTAATATCATTGCGCTGGATCAACTGCCAGGTGGTAACCACGGCAACAGAGATTCAGAGAAGAAGAGCCGGCTACCGCAGGATGGTAATTTCTTTTAATTTATTTGGTGAACATAACAATATTGATGACTGGGATGCAGAAGAGGAGAGAAAAGAAAATAGCCAAGCGGAGCTGAGCGGACTAGAATATCTCCCGTTGGTAAGTCGTATCTCAGGTCCGTCCTAGTTACTGGAGAATCAACACTGTGTCCATTAAGGACCTTATGGGACGGTAGTGATTGTTCCAGGTATTAGTCAGACCCTCAGGTGTTACCAAGGAAACTGAGTTATGGCTTGTTAAAAAACTTTGTAACTTACCAGGTTCCAACGTCTGCAGACGAGAGATTAAATAGTCGCTCAGCCGTTCAGCTGTGGTTTGTTATAAAACTGATTTAAACTGAAAACACATTAAAGCATGAATAACTGATTTAATATTTATGTTTTTTGGTAAGTGACCTTGGTATAAGCGGGATAATGCCCTTCACGGAGGCAAACCGGTCCCCCAACCGGGTTCCAGAAAAATGCTCCTAGTCAACTAGTGATGGGTTAAAAGCAGAGGTTATATTTCAGTGTGTGTTTGCAAAGATGTATACTGACACATTTTAAGATGACTTTACCATCTCAGATATATTCTGAATTATAAAACATCAGTATTACATGAATGAAATGCTACCTGTATTCATGTCAACTGTTTTCACATGCAAACATCTTGGTATTTGCGGTTTGCTGCAGAGGTTTTCTGCGTCTGTGCGTCACTGCAGGGTCTGGTCCAGACACCTGCTCCTGCACCCGTCTCCTCTACACACACAGCTGTGACTTGTTGACAGCATGACAAAGTAAAGGTCATTCGATGTAAGTCAGCGTTTGCTCTTGAGACCGGAAGCAGACGAGCTCTGTGATTTAAAACGAGCAGCAAAGAAGAGAAAACATTTCATCAGCAGGCGTCAGACCTGCAGCACACACACTTTCACTTTCTCGTTTGCACCTGAAACCCGAAACCTTCGCTTTCAGAAACTTGCATGTACGCCGCTGAATGACGCAGCCAGCTCAACCACACTCAGTTCAGCTGAGAGACGGCGGCAGCTGGCAGGCTGTCACACATGCCCCCGGCACTTTCCTCTCCTCCCACGCTCAGCCCCGTTTCTCACTCACAGCCCTGATTCCTTGAAATCACGTGACACAACAGCCTCTCCAAGATTTGCCCCATCAATTATGTTCGGATGAAAAGAGCATTTCAAGTATCAACCAGGCCGTTGAACTCTGCTGAAAATGTTCTCCGTACAGTGTGCAGGTTTATTGCTCATCTGTGAAAGCAGATCTGGAAAACTCCCAAGAAATATCTGTGGGATGAATCATAGCAGAGCTGCTCACGAGCTCCCAGCAGTCTCTGCACTTGGTGCCCCCACTCGGGGGATGTGGGAGCTTTTTGTTTTGGACGGGAGGGAGTAGACGTGGCAGACTAACTTTTGCAGTGTATGATGGTCAGTAGAGGAACATATGAGAGCCGGGCCGGGGGGCGGGGCTTGTGACCGGGGGCGGGGCATAGGGCCCGGGGGGGCGGGGCATAGGGCCGGGGCCTTTGCAGCCTGGAGCCTCTTGTCACATGCCGGGCTACTACAGGACTGTCTCAGAAAATTAGAATATTGTGATAAAATCCTTTATTTTCTGTAATGCAATTAAAAAAACAAAAAAGTCATACATTCTGGATTCATTACAAATAAACTGAAATATTGCAAACCTTTTATTATTTTAATATTGCTGATTATGGGTTACAGTTTAAGATTAAGATTCCCAGAATATTCTAATTTTTGGAGATAGGATATTTGAGTTTTCTTAAGCTGTAATCTATATCATTGATTTTTACTGTCTGCATTACTTTTATACTTTTATCCTTTTATTTCCTACATTGCTTTTATTCTATATCATTGCACCTAAATGTTTCTATACGATCATCTTTATCGCTTATTCTTATTTGTTGTTATTTTTATCTTTCTATTTTTCATTTGTTCTTACCATGTCTATATATAATCATGTTTTTTACTGGTGTGAAGCACTTTGTTTCCAGTAATACACACTGCACCTGCTGCAGCCACACACTGATGGTTGTACTGTAAATTAGAGCTGTGTGATATGACCAGTGCAGTATTTTTAACTTTTTATATTCAACATTGCTTTTATCCTATCCTAGTAATTGTCCTATAAAGGAACTTATAACTGAATTCTGTCAAAATTCTGTTTCATATCATTGCACCTAAATGTTTCTATATGATCATTTTTATCTTTTATTTTCTATTATTGTTTATTTCTCTATTTCTCATTGTTCTTACAGTTTTTTCTGAATGGTTAGGCGCTAATCATGTTCTTGTAGCACAATTTCTAAAACTATTAATACATATAGCAAAACCACTCACTGAGTTAGCCAAACTAAAAGCACAAATACTGCTTTGCACTCAGTTTGTAATTTTGTAACACACACTTTGCAAAACTGTAGGCACAATTCACTGCTTACACTCAATTGCCAAATTTCCAAAACACTCCTAGCAAAATTATACACATGTATGGCTATTATTTACACTATTTTGCCAACTGTCTGGCACACTTTCACATGTGACAACAATTTTAGAGAATTAGCTCACTTTGCAATCAGCGTAAGCACTATGAATAAGCCACAGGTAAGCTGTCTGTGTGGAGTACAATGGAAGGAGCAAGAAGAGTAAGAATCAGAGGAGGCCGAGGAAGAGGACGTGGAGGTGAAGAAGCGAGAGGTTTAGAGGAAGTTAGAGGAAGAGGACAAGGAGGAGCAAGAGGAGGACGAGGAGGGGGAAGAAGAAGGGCCAGAGCAGACCTGATATGTCATCATATGGGACAATGTTAGTTTCCATAGGGCTGCTTTGGTCCGCAACTGGTTTACTGATCACCCACTCTTCATGGCACTCAACCTCCCCCCATACTCTCCATTCTTACAGTTTTTTTCGATTGCTTACACACTAAAATTAAAAGTAGTACACTATTAGCAAAACCTTACACTCAAGAAGCAAAACAACAGCCCATATTTGCACAACTATAAGCACATTGTCAACCTCACACTTGTTGCAAAATTCTACACACAGTGATTTTCAAAACACTAAACACACTAAACGTACATTAGACACAAAAATCTATCATAAAGTCACTTCTTTGCAATACCAAAGCACTGACTGTCAAATTAGCGCACCGTCCAACCAGTTGGTTCAACACAGTCATCAAGTGTGCAAACACTTGTTTGCTTAAATGTAGACACACCAATCAGGTGTATCTACACTATAGAAAGCAGCAGGTGAGCTCATTGGTCTCCAAGCACAAGAGTCAGAGAAAGACTACAGTTTTTCTCGATTGCTTTGACACATTTTGCACATCATGGGTCAACTTTATCTAATGCTCACACCTTCTTTGTACAGCAAGAGTCCTCTCTGGCGAATCGGTTAACTATTTCTCGTTGCTTTCACACAATTTTCTTTGACTTTTACTGTAATACATTTTTCAAAACAGTTAACACACTTCTTACAAAGAGACACAAAACATAACTGATTTACCATGGCAACACATTGCAGACACTTTGTAGCAGCCAATTGGAACTGCTCTCTCAATTCTAAAAATTATCAGCACCTGTGTGAACTCTGTTTGCAAAACAAAGCAAGTAGTCCTCAACCTATCAAAGAGGTCAATAGCTTGAAGTTGACACCAAGCATGGATGGAGGAGGACGTGGACGAGGACATGTGGCCTGATCGTCAGGCCCGTGTCGACAATGCATAATTTTCCTGTATTTTTATTTTTTTCATATTTACAGGGTTTCATTTGATTGTGTTTCATTTACAGTACTTTCTTTGAGAATTGACCTTTGTTGTACTGCATATTGAATCCTGTCATTTTGATTGCTTACAGTATGTGCATGTGACAAGTACTGCAATAAATATTTTTCTGTCAGAATCTTGACATTTTGCACACAGTAGAACAAATGTAAATCAATGGTGTTGACAGGAACTTCAGCAATACAAAAACAGATCTACAATATTTTACTGTATACACATTTTCTGATTTTACTGTAAATACTCTGTGACAGTATATTTCTAAGTTATATAACTAAGTTAGAGTGCTCAATACAAAACCCAAATTGTAGTATGTTGTCAGTTGTAAAATAGTCAATACTATGAGGGTGTTGAACAAAAGTTGATATTGATAGCTGTGGTTTCAATTTTGTTATCCATCGTTACAGTAAATAAATGAGAAAACACACATGTTCAGTTGAGAAAAAATTCTAGGTTTTGATGGAAAAGTTTGGTTTTGATGGATGTGTGACAAGTTTTGAGAAAGTGGTGTCATTCTGCAAACATCATAAAGTGTTTTGGTTATTTCAGCTTCTGTTAAGGGCTTTGTGTGAGCGGTTTTGAAAAAGTAAACTGTGAATGGAAAAATGGGCCAAAACGATCAAGAAAAACTGTATATGTACTTTGTTGATAGTAGCCTACTCTTATCATAGGGACGTAGAAGTGCTAAAAGTGTTTTAGGTTTATCACAGCAGAGTGTAACTCGTGCAAACAGAGTATAGTAATGTGAAACGTGTTTGTTTCATATGGTAACAAAGTGTGGTTTTTAAAAAGAAGTGTATAGTTTTTACAAGCGTGTTTAATTTTGCAAAGGATCTGTAGTGTTTTGCTAATTTGGTGTGTTGTTGTGCTAATTGTGTGTAGTGTTTTGAAACCACGGGCCCTGTTTTGAAAATCATGCTTAGGCAATCAAGAAAAACTGTAGTGTAAATCTGATTGAAGAGTTCTTTTCTGCCTGGCGCTGGAAAGCCCACGACCTCCATCCCCATCAACACGCAGCCCTTTTACAAGCAATGGAGGAGGCATGTGGAGATATTGAGCAGGCATCATGTCAGGCCTGGATACGGCATGCAAGGAGGTATTTTCCCCAGTGCCTTGGACTGGAGGACATCGCATGTGATGTGGATGAGATTTTGTGGCCGGACCCAGAGAGACGGCATGATGTAGGCTGATTGTCTTTTTTTTGTGAATGTATTATTTGGTGTTCTGTGCTGTGTCTTTGTTTTGACAAGTGTGAATAAACACCAATACTTGAAGTTTGGATCCCTGTGTGTTTACAGAACTATGACAAAAGTATGACCTCAAACTGATAGCCTACTGTACCTTGTGCACAGAAAAAGCAAAAGCCAGATGTGTTTTGTATTCATACCATCAGTGTGTAGTTGGCACATTATGTGCTTAGTAAATGATGGCATGTGTTTACTGTCTGATATGAAAACACCATTTTTACTAAGGTGTGAAGAGTTAATCAAGTTGTGTTGGCTTTTGCAGGACAACTATAACGTTTTGATAATTTGGTGAAAGGTTTTCTCATTTGTGTGTAGAGTTTAGCAAAAATAGCCAATGTTGCAAAAAATGTCCTTAAGCATTCAGAAAAAACTGTAACATGTCTATGTTCCTACTATGAAGCACTTTGAGCTGCAATTCCTGTATGAAAGGTGCTATAGAAATAAAGTTTATTATTATTATTATTATTATTATTATTATTATTATTATTATTATTATTATTAATATTAATATTAATGTTAACTGTGAGTGTGAAAATCTCAGCACAACATATTATGCAATGCTTTATTTATACCTAATATGAACCAAGTGGTCCCTCAAAAAAAAAATCAGGGGCGGGGCCTGCTGCCTCAGGGGCGGGGCCATTGGGCCCATTGGGCCCTGGGCCGGGGGAGTACCGCCCCCCCCAGCCCTCCCTGAAGCTCCGCCCCTGATCATGGGTATGCACAGGAAATCATGTGACTTACTGTAAAGCAGTGAAGCTGTTGATGTATGTTATCTGATACTCCGTCCAATGAGCGTGCGGCTGAGCAGCAAAGCAGTGACGCCTGAACTCGCTCTCAAACCTGCAGAGGAAATAACAAACCTCATCATGGAAAGAGAACGACAGAGGAATGGCGAGCTTTCGCTGCCCACTTCTAATCCTCAAGAAACACTTTGACCTGCGACTGCTGCACGCATGTCAGGACCAGAACGTGCAGCAACAAGCAGACAGCAAACAAGAGGGAGTTACGCAATGTCACCAATCATAGTCACGAGGTCACTAAAGGCCAGCTCAATCCTCACTGAGCTTATCACAACTGCTGACAGCTGCCAGGAAACATGTAAACGCAATCATTAACTCACGACTTGTTGTCTACTTTATTCACTTTTCAGCGCAACGGAGTGTTTTTCATCATCATTTGTTTTCCTCTCCCGCTGACATTCCAGCTTAACGTCTTGCAGAAGGAGTTTCATCACATATAAGCTGTAGGAGGGAAACACTCCTCACTGCTAAGTCAGGGAGCCAAACAATTAAAATAAAATATCCCAACTGTGTGTTTCTTACTGAGAATTACTGCTCTGTGTCACTTATTCTACCATCCTCCTGTTCGTCTTTGCATCACTTTGAGTGCCAAAACTTTGGTGAAACTTTGCCAGTTACTGATTTTGGGTCTGATCTCTGAAGACGTCCCTCTCGCGACTGATGATGTTTGAGACCACTGACCCTAAGCCTAAGGGACGTCGTCCAGGGACTTGCTAAGCATCCTGACCTAGAAGATGTTAAAAGCGCTCTAATAAACTAGTTAGTTAATACTGAGTTCACGTAAAGCACATTTGATGCCGTTGCAGCCGGTTGTGCTGCGTGATTTCTAACTGGAACGGAGACAAAGATCTAAAGCTGGAACAAATGTGAGCAAACAGCAAGTTGATTGAGAGCATCTGTCTGCGCAACTACTTGAACACAGCACTGAGTCAAATTAAGAAGAACAGAAGAGGTCTTATAAAACTTACTAAATGGGAGATAATGGCTTATTTGTTCCCCACAGCTTTGTGTTTTATTCAAAGATAAATGGGCGTTGTTCTCTAAACAGCCTTGGATGACCTTTTTTATTGATTTATACCAGGGCTCACCAACCCTGGACCTCAAGATCTACAGGACTCTCTCAGAAAATTTGAATATTGTGATAAAGTTCTTTATTTTCTGTAATGCAATTAAAAAAAACAAAAATGTCATACATTCTGGATTCATTACAAATCAACTGAAATATTGCAAGCCTTTTATTATTTTAATATTGCTGATCATGGCTTACAGTTTAAGATTAAGATTCCCAGAATATTCTAATTTTTTGAAATATGATATTTGAGTTTTCTTAAACTGTAAACCATGATCAGCAATATTAAAATAATAAAAGGCTTGCAATATTTCAGTTGATTTGTAATGAATCCAGAATGTATGACATTTTTGCATTACAGAAAATAAAGGACTTTATCACAATATTCTAATTTTCTGAGACAGTCCTGTACTGTCCTGCATGTTTTGGATGTTTCCTGGCCTCAGCACACCTGATTCTAATTAACAGTCCTCATTAGCTTGTTATCAAGGTCTGGATATTTCTGTTGATGACCAAGCTCCTTGTATCACCCCTGACTTGGGCCCTCGAGGACTAGAGTCTAGATCCCCTGCATCATCACACCTGATTCTAATTACTGGTAATGGTCTTCACTAGCTTGTCATCCAGGTCTGCACAACTCTGTTAATGACACAGTCATTTTTATCACGGTGTGCTGAAGCAGGGAAACATCTAAACATGCAGGACAGGGGAGGCGCGAGGACCAGGATTGGTGACCCCTTATTTATAGCAATAAGAAATGTATCTAAAGTACAGTTGTGCTGGTAAATGAGACTGCATAACAAACCTCTTGGGGAAGTGTTTCAGCTCCTCCAGGCAGGATGAGATCACGTTCTGCTCCAGTTCAGCACCAAGGCTTTTAGCATGCTGGACATTTCCTTTCACATTCTGTTGGCAGAGAAACAGAGAAAGTTCCCGACTGTGTTCTGTACAACCATAGACCAGGGGTGTCCTCCGGTCCTCCAGGGCCCCTGTCCTGCAGGATGAGATGTCTCCCTGCATCATCACACCTGATTCTAATTAATGGTTGTCATCAGTTTCTCATCCAGGTCTGGACAAGTGTGTTAATGACACAGTCCTGTGTATCACGGTGTGCTGAAGCAGGGGAACATAAAACATGCAGGACAGCGGCCCTTGAGGACTGGAGTCAGAGACCCCTGCCATAGACTGAAAATCAGCACACAGCTCTCTGCTGCCATCACATGCTCGTCTTCCTATACTGCAGCATCCCCCGGCTCAGGTCCCTGCAGGATCCCTGCAGGATCCCTGCAGGATCACTGCAGGATCACTGCCTTCCACGTTCCTGTTGTACAGGACTGTCTCAGAAAATTAGAATATTGTGATTTTCTGTAACGCAATTAAAAAAACAAAAATGTCATACATTCTGGATTCAGTACAAATCAACTGAAATATTGCAAGCCTTTTATTATTTTAATATTGCTGATCATTACGGAGCCCCTCCGGTGACATTTGAAAAAAATAAAATAACTCATGGCCACGAGATAATCAATGCGTGACCACGAGTTATTAATGCGTGGCCACGCATTATTTTATTTTTGTCAAATGTCACCAGAGGGGCTCCGTAGATCATGGCTTACAAGAAAACTCAAATATCCTATCTCAAAGAATTAGAATATTCTGGGAATCTTAATCTTAAACTCTAAGCCATAATCAGCAATATTAAAATAATAAAAGGCTTGCAATATTTCAGTTGATTTGTAATGAATCCAGAATGTATGACATTTTTGTTTTTTTTAATTGCATTAAAGAAAATAAAGAACTTTATCACAATATTCTAATTTTCTGAGACAGTATGTGTCTCTAACACAGCTGATTCAAATGGCTAAGTTATGAACAGACTTGTGCAGAGCGTGATGATGAGCTGACAGCGATCTGTCAGTCAGGTGTGCTGAAGCATAGAAACATCATAGAAACAGGCAGTGCAGTCGCCCTGGAGGACCTGGATTGGGGAGCTCTGATGTATCAGATTACCTGGTGGATTTTTACGTGCACTGATTCAATTCAATTGTAACCGCAAAAATAATAAGGACCATTAATTAGAGTCATGTATGGTGATGCAGGGGAAGATCTAACGTGCAGGTCGGCGTGTCCCGAGGACCAGGGTTGGGAAACACTGCTTTACTCAGTCTCAGTTTGGATCAATGGAAAACAGGCAAATAAAATATTAAGTGTAAACGTGTAACAAATGCGTTCCACACCGTCCAGATGTCCATGGGAAACGGAGAGGAGTAGGAGTCATCGTCTTTCTCTGGAAGCTTGTCGGCCATCCAAACAGTCTCATTTTCAAGTTCAATGATTCTGCCCAGTGTGGCCTTCATGTCCTCCTGGAGACAGAGACAAACGCGGCATCAGTGAAATGTCTGGACTCGGCATTAGTAATTAGTTATATTTCAATTCAAGTAAAGATGTGTTGGTGTGTTGATTCATATTTACTGCATTCTTCTGATGTTGTACGATGTTTTTACAATTAAACTTTACAAAAAATCTTTACAACCATACATATGCATACAAACATAAAATACACATACAAAAATACATATACAGTGCCTTGCGAAAGTATTTGCCCCCCTTGAACTTTGTGACCTTTTGCTACATTTCAGGCTTCAAACATAAAGATATAAAACTGTAATTTTTTGTGAAGAATCAACAACAAGTGGGACACAATCATGAAGTGGAACGAAATGTATTGGATATTTCAAACTTTGGGTGTGCAAAATTATTCACCCCACTTAAGTTAATACTTTGTAGCGCCACCTTTTGCTGCGATTACAGCTGTAAGTCACTTGGGGTTTGTCTCTATCAGTTTTGCACATCGAGAGACTGACATTTTTGCCCATTCCTCCTTGCAAAACAGCTGGAGCTCAGTGAGGTTGGATGCAGAGCGTTTGTGAACAGCAGTTTTCAGTTCTTTCCATAAATTCTCCATTAGATTCAGGTCTGGACTTTGACTTGGCCATTCTAACACCTGGATATGTTTTTTTGTGAACCATTCCTTTGTAGATTTTGTTTTATGTTTTGGATCATTGTCTTGTTGGAAGACAAATCTCCATCCCAGTCTCAGGTCTTTTGCAGCCTCCATCAGGTTTTCTTCCAGAATGGTCCTGTATTTGGCTCCATCCATCTCCCCATCAATTTTAACCATCTTCCCTGTCCCTGCTGAAGAAAAGCAGGCCCGAACCATGATGCTGCCACCACCATGTTTGACAGTGGGGATGGTGTGTTCAGGGTGATGAGCTGTGTTGCTTTTACGCCAAACATAACGTCTTGCATTGTTGCCAAAAAGTTTGATTTTGGTCTGATCTGACAAGAGCAGCTTCTTCCACATGTTTGCTGTGTCTCCCAGGTGGCTTGTGGCAAACTTTAAACAACACTTTGTATGGATATCTTTAAGAAATGGCTGTCTTCTTGCCACTCTTCCATAAAGGCCAGAATTGTGCTGTATATGACTGATTGATGTCATATGGACAGAGTCTCCCACCTCAGCTGTAGGGCCCATGAAACACGTCAAAGTCTTGATGTTTCATTTGTGAGTGAGTTTTAACTACAATCGCTGCTCGTCCCTGGACTGGTTCGCTCCCGGGAATCACTCCAGCGTCCCTTGAGTGAAGCGTCGCTCCTCTGGGATTACAACTCTGCTCCGCACCCGTACAACATGATCAGAAAGGCGTAAATTCTCATTTGTCACTCGGTTAGTGCAGTGTTTCCCAACCCTGGTCCTCGGGCCCCCCCTGTCCTGCATGTTTAGATGCTACCCTGCTTCAGCACACCGCGATACAGCACACCGCGATACAAGTATCGCGGTGTGCTGTATCGCGGGTCTCTGTTGGTGACCTGTGTCACCAACAGAGTTTTGCAGACCTTGATGACACGCTAATTAGGACCATTAATTAGAATCAAGTGTGTTGGTGCAGGGAAACATCAAAAACATGCAGGATAGGGGGGGCTCGAGGACCAGGGACCAGGGTTGGGAAAAGGGTTGGGCCACCCATAGGTAGTGTTTTCCTCACCTGGATCGTTAGTGCTAAGCCATGTCACCAGTCCACTTACTGTGTGTGTGTGTGTGTGGGCGTGCGAGTGTATGCACATGTGTATGAATGTGAGTGAGGGTGTGTGTATGTGTGGGGGGTGGGGTCGTATGGGATGTTTTAAATTGTACTTTTGATTGTTATTTTATTTTTGTATGTAAAGCACCATGAGTTGCACTTACACTGCATGAGTTGGTGCTATACAAATAAATAAAGTTTAAAGTTTAAAGTTTAAACACTGGGTTAGTGGATGGGCCCGCAGGGTTGGGCAATCCTGGTCCTCGGGGGCTGGTGTCCTGCATGTTTTAGATGTTTCCCTGCTTTAACACACCTGATTCTAATCAATGGTCACACAGCCGTGTTTATCGGGGTTTGTTGAAGCAGGGAAACATAATATACAGGACAGTGGTACTCGAGGACCAGGGTTGGGAAACACTGACTTAAAGGAGCATGAGGCTCCTTTTAAGAAATGAGACTCTCTAGCGCCACCCTTCACCACGACGGCCGTTGGGGGTACTGCAGCCAACAGCAAAGCCGGCACAGGAGAACGGGGAGAACGTGCATGCAGCGTCATGTGACGTCACATCCGCAGGACAGCGCGGGAAATTTGGGACCGAATTGCAGCACATTTTGCAGCACACAGCCTGTTCAAGGCAACGGAAAGATACGATAGAGGAATCATTCTTTTTGGTTTGGAACGCTTCATCTGACATTATTACTAGAAAACTTAAAACGTATACAAATTTTTTTCATAAATCCTGCCTCAATCCTGCCTCAAGCTCCTTTAAAACATGCAGGACGGTGGCCAACGAGGACAGCCCTTGAGGAGCTCTGGTGTAGGCGAATCACCACTCCATCGCAGGGACACGTATCAACTCATGAGGCAACTTAAATATTGAAATAAACCTGACGATGAAGCCGTGGACCCTTGTAGAAACACTGACTCGCACTCACCTTGATTCTGCAGGTGTATTTCTGTCTCAGCTGCTCCAGGAAGCCGCTGTCAAGCTGCAGATCAGTGCTTTCATCTGCCATATCTGTCTGCAGGGACAGAGTTCCCATGATCCTCTCACTGTGGGGGTAAAACAACACACCATTCACATTAAGGTGCAGGCACTAGGAATTATAGGAGGGGTGTCAAACTAACACACTCAGGGACAGATGTCCCTGCAGCACAAAACATTCAGGACAGAGGTCCTCAAGGACCAGGGTTGAAGACCCATGAATTAATGTATTGAAAGATGTTAGGCTTCATGAAAATGCAGACATGAATATCTGCACACAAATACACACAACAAATGACTTTATTTACCATATTTCTTTGATTTATGAAAAGAATCTGCTTCAGCGTACTAAACTGTGATACTCCTTATACATCATCTGTGTGAAATGTAGGCATGGCCTGATTTAAACATCTCCAGTTTGCCCTCAGGGGAAAGTTAGGCTTCTTTTTTATCAGATCAGCTGTTTATTTTTGGTCTCCCAAGAGCTTTTGAAAGCTCAGTTATTGGTTTGGCGTGGCCTGATTTAAGAAAACGTCAGCAGTGCTGTTTCCTTTTACATGCCTTCCTCATCTCCTGCTGCAGTCCAGCATGTAGCTTCAGCTGCCTTTCAAACATCTCTGCACCCGCCATAAATGCATGACGGAGGTTGAGATTCGTTTTAGGTGGTCCCTATATGCTGGAGACAATCCTGACAGTCACATCTAGCAGATGAACGTGCATCCTGCAATTACCTTGACGTTACTTTGCACTTGTCACCTACCCAAACTGTTTTACAGACCTACAGCACACCCAGAGTGCGAAATACGAGGGGGTTCGGGGGGGTCGGATCCCCCCGATTAACCCTTGAGCCCCCCTGAAGGACTCAAAAGCCAAATTTAGGGGGGGTCTCAATGTTGTCAAAAAAAAAAAAAAATTAGGCTATATAATATATGATAATTTGATTGTCACTAATGGTCAATTAAATATGTTTAAGAGATCGCCATATCAAGTATTCACAATTCAAAACTTTTATTGGTTTAACACAAGTCCTGCACCTGTATGTATGCAAATTAGCCATGCGCGCCAGCACCGTGCAATGACTCGGCCGGCAACAAATATGTACGCGATGCGCACAGGCGCGTCCTGCTCTGCGCCGAGTCTGCGCCCACCCCGGCTGTGTGCGCGGCGCAAACCGCGTTCTAGGTGAAAGCCGTTTTGCGCCGTCTTGCGCCCTTGCCGACGCGCAAACTCAGCGGCGTGCGCCCTGATGCGCGCCGCCGACCTCGGCGGCAGACCCTGCACCTTTGCGCGGAGGCAGCACATACACAATGAATGGGAAAGCCGGCTCTATGTGAAAGTAGCTTCAGTCTTGTCACATGACAGGAGGCAAAGGATCCTTCGGACCGCTCAACAAATCATCAAAGCAGGAAACCAGCAGCCGACCTGAAGCGCACAGAGCATCTTCCCAAATAACTTCCTGGCTGAATGGTGGTGAACAAACCCCCCTCCTTACTGACCTCTTATATCTTACTGACCTCTTATATCTTACTGACCTCTTATATCGGTTGAGGATCCAGTCCAACAGAGCATACAGATCTTTTCGTTCCAACGCCTGCCGCTCCAGTTTCTTCACGTGCTGCCCAACAACTCTGTGGTAGCTCTTCACATAGGTGCTGAAAACTTTAAAGCTGCGAGGATATGACCATCGCAACTCCCTCTTCACGTTTTCCAAATCCTCCACAATGGCTTTACCCAGCAGCCCCAGATGTACGGCCAACCAGGAGGGGTTGTGCTCCTTCTGCTCCAGGTGAACACTGGTCACCTTGACCTGAACCCCTTCCCCCACGGCCTCCCTCCAGGCCTCTATCCAGCTGTCCTGCAGCCCCCCGGGCTCCCCGGCCCGCTGCTCCTCCTCCTGGATGATGCGGGCCACCGGGACCAGCAGGCCCTTGTTTCTGGCAGGAAGAGAGTTGGAGTCACGGACTATGGTGTTGATCTTCTTCCTAAGCACTCCGTAGAGAAGGTTGAGGTCTTTTTCCTTCTTGGCCAGCTCCACCGGCGAGTCCTGGAGAAACTGCTCCCGCTCCTGCTTAAACTCCCGCCGCATGGCGAGCAGGTTCAGGTGAGCCTCCTCTAGGACCTCCATTTCTATCAGGTTGTTGATCTGCATTACTGGAGACAAACAGAGCACACTGAGGAAAGCACTGAGGAGAAAGCTGTCACACTGGTTTGTACGGTGGCCGAGACCCGCCATTGCTGAAAATAAAAGTAATGCTGCAAACAGAAACAAACGCCGCTGCAAATTAAAGAAACGCTTTGCAAATAAAAGAAACGCTGCAAATAAAAACAAACGCCGCTGCAAATAAAAAAAAAACGACGCAAATAAAAAAGCCACAACGGAAGTGAATTACCAGGGACTATTTTTGCTGATGCGCCGGTGTTTTTATGTGAGAGGAGAAGAAGTAGACGAAGAGGACGTAAGTGAAAAGGAAGAAATAAGAAGAGAGAGGAATAAGAAGAACAACGAACGAGAAAATAAGTGAAAAGGTTAGTGTTCAACGTCGCTACGTGTCATTTTTAATGTGCAACACGAGTGCATCGGCAAAAATAGTCCCCGGTAATTCACTTCCGTTGTGGCTTTTTTATTTGCGTTGTTTTTTGCAGCGGGGTTTCTTTATATTTGCAGCGGCGTTTGTTTCTGTTTGCAGCATTTATTTTATTTTCAGCAATGGCGGGTCTCGGCCACCGTAGGGGTTTGAACTGAAAAAAGGACCGATTTAAGTAAAAAAAAACTTTGCAACGTAAAACGAGCTGCTATGAACAGAGCTGTAGAGACATGGTTGGCGGGGCTTTTGTCCTTTATCTCAGTTGTACTTTGTCAAAACATATCACAGACATTTTGCTAAAATATGTCAGTTTTTAAAAAAAAAGATTAAAAAAATTCAATTTAAATTAAATATAAAACATCATTGAATTAAAAAATATAGATTATGATTCAATCCTTCTATTCCATGCTCCTGTGTTAGCATTCATATGTTCACTGAAGTTCAGAGAAGAGCACACTAGAAAAAGCAGTAAACTACTGGCAACAGGGTTTGTTTTTGTCCACTTCATCACCTTTATGAACACCTTTCCTCAAAACAAGTCTGTTGCTGGGTTCCAGTTAAATGACTGTACATATTAAATGCCAGGATATTGTTCCATTTTCACATTGACTGTGGAATTTTAGCTTAATCCTGGTACTATTCCTTTTGAGCAGTAGATTATAATATTAACAGCAATGATAGTAATTCCTATGAAGTAAGAACTGTCTTTAAAGTCCCCTTGATCATCACTTTTACTGCAATAGTCAACATACACTGAACTGTCTGGTTGAAACAAAAGAACAACAAAGGCATGGAAGAGAAAACGATGTAACCCCACGCTAATTTCAAAAGGGCAGCACCAACTGAAAATTACATTAATGTATTAAAAAAAACACACATGTTCTTTTGTTACAGTTTCTTACACAAGTGTGCATTACAAACTATTTTTAACATTAAACAATCATGCACAATGCCACAGTGACAGAGAAAACAATGTCACGGTCTAGTAATGTTTAAATTAGAAACAGTACATTACTGTCAGATTTTTTGACTGCAATTTGTTACAGCGCAGGATCTTTAATCCTAACATATAAGTTTAGGACATTTTTTGTTACTTAAAACTGGGACTCCTTCACAATGAACGTTTTGTTGACCGGTGAACTTTTGAATTTACAGCAGGAACAGAAGTGTTATCCGTGGCTGCTTTTGTTGCACAAACACAGAGCTTGCATGTGCAGACGGCGTCAGAGTTGGAGAGCGTCAGGGGGATAAGGTTTCTGTTTTGAATTCTTGCCTGCAGCTTTGCGTTCAAACAAAAAACCCAACAGAGCAGAGTGCCAAAAGGAAAGTAAAAAAACAACGTGATGAAACACTGATGAGAAAGGTGGGAGCTGTGAGAATTCAGGGGATTGCCAACAGTTTCCGTAGGAGGAGTGTTATTCAAACAAACATGTAGTAGTTAAGCAGATATCATTTTAAGCTTCTTCCTGAGTCCTCGTGTTTAGTTAACTCGTATTAACCGTGCACACCGTGCACCCTTTCACGGTTTCCGTGGGAGAAACAGAGTAATAGTAGTAACTAGAAAATTTCAGGAAATTTTGATATGGGCATGCCCTACTGCCCATTCGTCCCCTCTTACTGCTTTGGTTTGGGACTGTAGTGTTTGTGTTCGGGGTGGTTCTATGTCAGTTTGAGGTGTTTATGGTTGTATTGCATTCATTCCTGTGCTCCTCGCAGGGGGTGCGGTTTAGGGTTGTTAATAAACAGTTAAAGGTTGTTCATAAACCTTTGGGGATGGGGCCATTTGGCAGGCATTTTGACTTAAAATTCATGTAAATCACAGCTTCAGTGAAATTTGAATATGTTGTAGTCCATAGCGAGGCGAGTTTTTGAAACATTTGAATCATATCCCTACGATAACCTGTTGCTTAGCAACAAGTGTCCAAATTTAAATGGATTTTTTTTAACTGAAAGTTTAATATCCTAAAAACTCTAATAATTGGCATAATGAGGTTGAAAGATCTTTTGAATGATGGAACATTTGAATGATGTCTCTATGATAAAGTTCGGCCTACCAATAAGCGTCCGATTTTCTTTCCTTTTTTTCCGCTTCTTGGCATCTAGCTTTTGACTGAGAAAAGTATTGCCCTTCGAGACACGATGGATCCACATGTGTTGATGTATGCTATGTGTAGGTGCACGTTCCGGTTCAGGATACGTTAACAAATAGGGTTTTTTTTCACCATGGTAAAAAGCCCCATCTGAATTAATTTTGGCCTGGATTTTGACATAAAATTTCCTTAAATCACAGCTTCATGAGATTGAATGAATATGTTGAAGTCCACAGCGTGCCGGGAGTCGGGAACATTTGTACGATGTCTCTACAATAACCTGTTGCCTAGCAACAAGCGTCCAAAGTAAAATGGAAATCTTTTTTAAATTGAAAATTAAATATCGCAAAAACTGTAATAATTGGCATAATGACGTGACTGTACGGTCCTTTAGTGCCAATCTGGCCGAGTGTTTGAACGTTTGAATGATGTCTCTACGATAAAGTATGGCAGAGTAAAAGGTACGAAATTTTTGCCCTTTTTTGCTTGCTAGCCGCTAGCGTTGCCACGGTAACACTTTTGACTGAGAAAAGTAATGCTCAGCGAGACACGATGGAGACGCATCCAACGATGTATGCCATGCGTGGGTGCGCGTTGCGGTTCGGGCCACATCAACGGATGAAAAAGCGTGCGGAATAATAATAATAAGCGGAAGAAAAGGGAAACTTTTTTTTTTCCATATCAGAGCGGGGTCATCCTATACACCCGCTGCTGCGCAGTGGGATTTTTGCAACTTTCGCTTTCTAGCAAAATACTAGCAACATTGCCCTTTGGGCCGTTTTGGACAATTGCAATATGGTCCTATACCACTACTTGGCATGTCCATAATAATTGTCTGAGATTGGATTCAGCAGCGTTAGGATTTTCGTAATACTTTTGTTGCTTTCCAGAAACACAGCCCATCACAGCACCACTTGAGACCCGGAAAACCCACGAGTGCTCCAGAGGTTGGAATAAAAAGGGATAATCTTTCATGGGTTGGTCCGTACCTGATAGGGGTGTGTCGGGTAGTTCTGGCAACGCGTACAACTCCTCTATCTCCTCCTGTTCCTCCTCCTCCTCCTCCTCCTCTTCCTCCTTCGTCTCCTCCACCTTCTCCACTGAGTTTTGGGAGACGGCTTGAACAGGCTCCTGCCTCCTGGCTCGATTGCTGTCCTTCTTAGAGGGGAACCTCAAGCTTCGGCGTAGGGACGCTCCTTTTTTCATCAAGGATTCACCCAGCTTGGACATATTAGGGTCTAGAAATGGAAAACCCACACTTTAATCAAAGCAGGAATAATGTGCTTCACACAAGAGTTCAGGTGGTTGTTCTCCTGCAGCTGCCAGCAGCTTCCTTTGCTGTGAACTCAGCGGTGAACATGTTCTGGGTTGTTTTCAGACCGCCAGCATCAACACAGCCATGACAGAGAACATCTGATCCACACTTCATGATTGCATAATATCAGATAAGATTGATGACATTGACCTCTTTGTCAGAGGGAACTCTGCACTTATGTAATACCCACCAGTGTTACTGAAATGTAAATGACCTGTTGTGGAACAACAGGTCATTTACTCTCCTGTTTGGTGATGTGAGACAACAGTCATCACCAGATACACTTGTGATTGTTATGAATGGTTCATTTCGGTTTATTTATGCTGTGAATAGTCAATTTATCATCAGAGTGCTCGTTTAAGCGAGATTGTCCAGTGCAGGGCCGGCCCAAGCCTCCTGGGGCCCTAAGCAAAATTAGATTTTGGGGCCCTCTATTACTGCCAATAAAACTGATTATTGATCATTCACACACCCACTATAAACTTATTTCATGTTCTTCCCTGTCATTACAAATACACTTGTAAAACTAGATGTAAGAACTTTTTGTTGTAGTTAGATTGTAATCCACAGTGATTTAGACCATGGAAGCAACAACAGATTAACAAACTTGCAGAAAAATCTTTCAATTCATATTTATCAAAGTCAGCAACTGCCCCTACTGGCCACACAGAGAAGCAACAGATAAAAGGTCAAAGGTCACAGTTGCAGCAGTGTTGTTTCCATCATCCTATCGTCAGCCTGGCAGGTTTTTACCATCTATGGTTTTTAATCTGAAATGGAGCAAATTCAGCTACAAGAGCGGGCTGGGGTTGATTTACACTTAATATTTAAAGTGATATAGTACTAAGTGTGATACTGAGTGTCATCTACAGCAGGGGTCACCAATCCTGGTCCTCGAGGGCCGGTGTCCTGAATGTTTTAGATGTTTCTCTGCTTTAACACACCTGATTCTAATTAATCCTCGTTACCAGCTTGTCATCAAAGTCTGGATAGTTCTGTTGATGACACAGCCACTTGTATCATGGTGCAATGAAGCAGGGAAACATCTAAAACCTGCAGGGACACCGGCCCTCGAGGACCAGGATTGGTGACCCCTGATCCACAGTGTAGGCCTACTAAAAGAAACAAAATAATCAAATAGATCATTTATAAACATACTGTACCTTTGATAATGTATGAATCATCACTCACACATAAAAAAATAATTGTATTTTTTATTTAATTTTTTTAACTCTTGGGGGCCCCCTAGTGGTCACAGGGCCCTAAGCAGCCGCTTAGTTCGCTTATGCCTTGGGCCGGCTCTGTCCTCTTCCATCTTTGCTTAGTGGCGTCCACCACGATGTCCACTGCAGCTGGGGAGCTAGTTTGAACACTGACATGTGCCATGAAAACACATGCAGTTTTTTTGCCAATCTCATTTACGGGAAACAGCAACAGCTCCTCTTATAAGCGGAGCAAACATTCTTTGGCATTGGATATTACAGTTTCAGTTTCCTTGAACTCGAGGCAGATATTTGAAATTGAAAGAGAGCCCTTTCCTTTTTTTGTGCTGCCTTATATGAGTGCACCTGCAACACTGGTACGACAGGTGCTACAGACCCCAGTGGACTGGAGCATTTCTGCCTACTGTACCTCCGTCTGCGTGGCCGTTACTCAGAGCTGGGTAGTAACGTGTTACATTTACTCCATTACATTTACTTTTAGGAGTAGTTTTGAATTACTATACTTTTTACTTTTACTTGAGTAGATTTGTGAAGAAGAAACTGTTCCTCTTACTCCGCTACATTAGGCTACGTTGAGCTGTTACTTTTCTTTTATCCCTTTTATCCGCGTACGCGTCAATCTCATGACATCACTGGGTGATTCTTTGGGAAAAATGTTTGTTTTTGCATGTTTTGTCACATTTACACAGACTCAAACACACACAGAGTTTCTATGAGTTCATGTTTGTTCTAGTTCTGCCTGGTTAAAAAAGAAAAGTACAAAGGCTTGACATTTTGTGTTACTTGTGCTTAATTTATTTTTTTATTCTGTTATTATTTTATTTATTTCATTATTTATTAAAGTACTTGAATTTACTTTAAGATTATTTTAATTTAAGCTATTTTTTATTTTTTATTAATTTAAATGTATTTTATTGATTTAATTTGCCTGAAGATGATTATTTTGTACTTTTGTCTGTTGGAATGGTTGTGTTAAAAAAATAAATCAGACGTTACTCAACAGTTACTCAGTACTTGAGTAGTTTTTTCACCAAGTACTTTTTTACTTTTACTCAAGTAATTATTTGGATGACTACTTTTTACTTCTACTTGAGTCATATTATTCTGAAGTAGCAGTACTTTTATTTGAGTACAATTTTTGGCTCCTCTACCCACGTCTGCAGTTACCTCCAGCTCGTCTCCCTCAGACCTCACCACTGAGCCCAGGCTTACAAGGGAACCGCGTGAACCCAAATGCTCTTCCGTGGAGGCTGTATTTACTCTATTTACAGTTAATACGGTTAATTAGTGCACACAATAGTTAAGAAATGTAAATAGAGGTTTCATCTTAGCTCTCAGCAGCCTAAAAGAGGGGATTTTGAAGATCTGTCCTGATGTTTAAAATGTGAGAGACATGAAAAGATATCACAAGTAACCATTTCGTTTCCTGACGTTGTGATATAATCCAGACACGCTAAAGGTGTTCGTTCATAGGAGCAACGAGTCCTGATGGTAACACGGGAAGTTAAAACAGCAGACAATTAATAAAAATAAATGTATAACAGAGATGAATAAGCAATCACACAAGCAAGGGGCTGTGGGTAGAGGGCTGGGGACAGCAAGGCCAGGAATTACACGTGTGAACAACGTCATCGGCCGCTTCCCACGCCACAGGATCTCTGGCGGTACAAATGCAACATGCTGAAAGTTTGTGATTTGAGATTCGTGTCGCTCAAATATTCCTCTGAGCAGATTCCACCTCTCTTCATACTGCTCACACTAAATCAAAACAGTTTAAAGAGTGCTGTCTCATATACAAAATCCGTCACAGCTTAGCTCCGCCGCCACTCTGTAGCCTTATAACATTTAGATCACCTGCAACAAGTGTCACCAGAGCGGCTGCTAGAGGGGATTGTGAGATCCCGTTCAGGAAAACTGTATTTGGTCCATCAGTTTTTACCTACAGGACGGCTAATGAGTGGAATACAATCCCTCAAAACATAAGAGAGTCCATCTCATACAACTCATTTAAGAAAAATCTAAAGAAATGGCTAATCGACAGCCAAATTTGTCGACACTAGTCCCTGATTCATGGTCTATATCAGGGGTCGGCAAACCGCGGCTCTAGAGCCACATGTGGCTCTTTAGCGCCGCCCTAGTGGCTCCTGGAGCTTTTTCAAAAATGTTTGACCTTTATCTTCCTTTTTTTTCTTCTTTTTTTCTCTTTTCTTCCTCTTTTTTTCTTCTTTTTTTCCTTTTTTCTCTTTTTTTTCTTCCTTTTTCCTTTCCTTTTTAATCTCGACATTTTGAAATTTTTCTCGAAATTTTGACTTTTTTCTCAACATTTCGACTTTTTTCACGAAATTTTGACTATTTCCCCGACATTTCGACTATTTTTCTCAACATTTCAACTTTTTTCTTGTCATTTCGAATGTTTTCTCAACATTGTGAATGTTTTCTCAACATTTCGAATGTTTTCTCGACATTTGGACATTTTTCTTGACATTTCGACTTTTTTCTCGAAGTGCATAATGAAAAAAAAAATCTTCCCCCAGTTATAACTAATATAGCTACATGCAGCATGTGCTGTCTTCATTCTAAGGCTTATACAAGACTTTAAATTTTTTGCGGGTCCAGACATATTTGTTTTTTGTGTTTTTGGTCCAATATGGCTCTTTCAACATTTTGGGTTGCCGACCCCTGCTCTATATGCTTGTTGTTGGTGTGAAATGTATTGTTTGTTGATATGAATACTGGTCTTGTTTGGTTGGGGGAAGTATATAGGTGTGTGTGTGTGTGTGTGTGTGTGTGTGTGTGTGTGTGTGTGTGTGTGTGTGTGTGTGTGTGTGGGAGGTGAGGGGTTATGTGTACTGTTGCTTTCTAAATATTGTACCTATGACATGTATTGGTTTTTACTGTAATTTGTAGCTTTTATTACTACGCCTTGTGTTCCTTCTGGCAGGGGGACTGCCAATGGAAATTAGCCTTTTGGCTACAATTCGGTGCATTTACATTTTTAAAATGTTCGTTAATGTACATTGTCCCTCTATAACAACTAAATTCAATACAATACAATACAATACACTAATGGAGGAAGAGAACTGGGACCAAAATGAACCAGTAAATATTCAACATGTGTCCTCTACAGTACTGGAGTTGAGGGGGATGAGGGGGGATGAGGGGGATGGCATCCCCCCCTGAAATAAAAACGGTCCAAATCATCCCCCCTGTAAAACTGTCATCCCTCCTTTCCATCCCTTATGTCATTTCATCAATGAATGTGGTTTTACTGCTATTTCAACATTTAGAGTCATCACCAGAAAAATAACACCAGAAAAATAACTTATTTGACAATTTTCACCTGTTTCAAGTAAATTTTCACTTGAAATAAGTAGGAAAATCTGCCAGTGGGACAAGATTTATCTTCTCATTACTAGCAAAACAATCTTGTTCCACTGGCAGATTTTTCTACTTATTTCAAGTGAAAATCTACTTGAAACAGGTGAAAATTGTTGTTTTTTCCAGTGATGAGTCTTGTTTTAAGTGTAATGAGATTTTTTTACTAAAATGAGACATTTTAACTAGAAATAAGACAAATATTCTTGTTAAGATTGTGAGTTTTTGCAGTGATCCATTTTACTTATCCTGTGAAGGACAGAGTCATATTGATAAGTTCAGAAAAGTGTTTTTTATTGTTGTGTTTTGATGTATTTGATGTAAGCCCAGTGGATATTTAAAGCTTACAGAAGGCTGCATTTAACTGCTGCTATGTCATTCCTGCAGTATTTCTGCAGGTGTTTTGGTCACTGCTATTATTTGTAATATATCATATTATTTGTAATCAGCACAAATTATCTGTCCCCATGTCATAAAATCCACCATCCCCCCTGATTTGTTTTTTACAACTCGAGTACTGGTCCTATGAACATCAATGATGGTACCTGTCTTGGAGCGAGCCAAGCCTTTGCCTTTGCCTGCACCGTCGACTTGGTCTTCCTCTGTTCTTGGAAGTAGGCCCAGAGGAGAGGTGGCCGGCGAGCCGGCACTCAGACCTATGAGGAAAACACAGAGACGAGAATAAACCAGCACAACTTTCTGAGGAAGCATTTCTTTGGGTGGAGAAGGACAGAACAGGCGCCGGGGCTTCCAGCTGAAAGCGGGCACCGCGTCCCCAGGACTCCGTTTACATGCGTGCATGCGTGCATGCGGGACTGGCTGCAGCAGACTTCGTCCTTCTGGTCACCTTCCAGACCCAGTGAAGAATGTACAGA
The DNA here is from genome assembly GCF_033807715.1 of Cololabis saira. NCBI lineage: Eukaryota > Metazoa > Chordata > Actinopteri > Beloniformes > Belonidae > Cololabis > Cololabis saira. Next base: position 5,128,155 of record NC_084602.1, read on the forward strand.
TTAACTTTTGCTGAAAAACAGAAGGCGCTGCTTCAGCAGAGCTGACATGGCGTCAAAAGGGAAAGACATCAGCAGAGTCTCTCCTCGTTTCAGCCAACAGGAAAGAAGTGACACAAGTGCACGACTAAAATAGATTATTAGTAATAAAAGCAGTTTAATTGTGTAAGATTAATTACAAGTGTTCAGTCCAAAGATCTGGGATCAGTCATATTAGTACGATAAAGATCTTTGTGGTCCATGTAACTGCCCTGGTTATCATAGTGTCATGTGTCGTGCTGTTTTGATGAATTGGTAAAAAGTGTGTTCTTAGATTATCAAGAGACGATCTAGCAATACTGAGAACATGTGACTTCCCCTGACTATGACAGAATTAGCCGGAGAGCCCTATTCTTCCCCTTCCTAACATGAATCTGAGGGACACGCCCGCTGGTCAGCGTTATGTAGGCAGGGATACTCGGGGTGATTAACCAAACTTAACCCCGCGTGCATAGAGTCAGAGCCCGCAGGTAGAAACTGGGGAGGAAGTGGCATTTTCAGAATAAACCACACAGGGAAGTGAAAGCAAACACAACTTCGCTTGACATCCCATATCAAGATCAACAGATAACTGCATTTTTTTTCTTTTTCCATTCATACTTGTGACCTCAGTAGTTGAAAGGTGGATTCCAAAAAAAAGGATAATGAAAACGACAACATATTTGACCTTTGCAAGCAGCAAGGGCAAGAGAGTGAGATCGGATCACAAGGAGCATCGAAACGCCTGTTGTTGCCCGGTGTGAACAGACATGATCGGCTTGGTTTTGGATCATGGAGGACGGATGGTAATACCAGGTCTAAAAAGGGACATCAAAGTGCAAAAGGAACTGCAAAAGCAGTACTTTTTCTGTTTCATTTTATTCTAGTTATGTACTGCCCGTCCAGGGAAAGGTTCTCATTAATCTATTCAATTTCAATTCAATTCAATTTTATTTATATAGCGTCTAATACAACAGAGTTGTCTCTAGACGCTTTCCAGAGACCCATACCCAGAACATGACCCCCGAGCAGTTATTACATAAACAATGGCAGGTAAAAACTCCCCTAGTGGGAGAAAAACCTTAAGCCAAACAGTGGCAAGGAAAAACTCCCCTTTAGGAGGGAAGAAACCTTGAGCAGGACCAGGCTCATAAGGGGGGACCCTCCTGCCGAGGGCCAGACTGGTGGGTCAGGGACGGCAACAGCCCAGCAGGCAGGTGGAAGCAGCAACGGGATGACCAGGGGTAGGGACCGCAGGCCAGCACACAGCTCCCGAAGCTCCGGCCCAATCAGCAAGTCCCAGGTTGGGGTGCAGGGTCAGGGAAAGACTTGAGGGCTAATGGATGTTTGAATAAGCAACCTGGAACATTTTGCAGCAGTATTCTCAGTCAGTACGTTTACATGAACAGAACGTTGAATTGTTGCCTTAATCCGACCGATATCAAGTTGTGTATACACCTTAGCCGGGCTGTAGTCGAACCAAACTGAAGCTCTTGAGATGGAGCTTTTAGTGCCAGATAATGAGGTCCTAATCCGAGTTATTCCGGCATGTATACCAACCCACGCTTAGCCAAGCTAGTGACGGCCCCGGGACACCCCTTCAGGAAGTGGCAACACCGCAAGAGCTACCGAGCATCGCAGAGTCGAATGCACCTCACTCAATAATCGATTGTCTTCTCATGCATGTATACTTGGATTTCTCTGAACCTCCAGTTTAATCCTCCACTAGATTGTTGCTAATAGCTTGATTTAGGTGTGCATGTAACCAGACTGAGTGACTCTCACATGTCACAGGTTTGAGCTGCTGTGATAACGTTACCGGATGGATAAACTCCTTCTGATTGGGGTTTCAGAGGAACCCAACGGACAACTAGCCCACAGTTTACCCGAGGTGACTCTCTCTGTCTCTGAACCAAACATTGAGCTACATGAATTATGAAAGAGTAATCAAGGTTACAGACGAAACTACAATTTGACCTATTTTAAATACGTTTTTATCTGTAGAAAAGTGACACGGGTATGTTTTATACAGGACCTGCACACTTGTAAAGAGAAGGCTTGTGGGAACTTTGGGGTGATATCTGATTTAGGGTGCTTTCACAACTGTCCAGTTTGGAGCAGTTGTTCCGAAACAGGGAGCGTTTCCCCCCTTAAGATCGGTTGGTTTGGTACATGTGAACACAGCAATCGCGCTCGGATGCGAGACAAAACAAGCAAGCCCAGATCACCTAGGAGAGGTGGAGTCAGCTCGCTTCCATTCCAGACCTGGAGCGGTTTGTTTGCAGTGACAACATAATCCACACAGCAACCGACACAACTCACTCATAACTGTGGTTCAACCACAGTTGAATGACACAGTTGGTTGTTGTTTTTCCCGGGGTACGGAAGAAGGAAGAGGAAACTCCTTCCGCGTTCATTTCTGACCAATGAGAGAACAGTTTGTTCATGGCATTTGTTAACAGCTTTGAACCGCTACTGGCGGCTGCCTTGTTAACACAAACGCCACAAATGAAAAAGGAAACAACTGTATCGATTTAGCCCCTGAATCGGAACAAAACAAACGGGCCACAGGTCTGAAAGCATCCTTAATGTGCTGCCCAATCAAAGTGAGAATCATGTGGTGAGGCGGCTGAGGACGGACAAATAAAGAGCCCTGATTGGAGGGGATCACTTTCTGCTTTCTGCTTTCTATAAATGTTTCATTGATCCATCCTCACATTCAACATAACAGCCTGGTTTGGTTCACTCAGCATCATCCACCGGAACAGTCTTAATTAAATATTCAAACTCAGCAATAAAATCATATGTCAGGAACAGGAACCACTCATCAACATCTACAATACTCACAAGAAAAAAGGCACACAGATCGCAATAGACACAACACACACATTGCATGGCAACTACACTCTACTACCATCAGAATCAGATACAGGTCACTCCCACTCCGGACAAAGAGAGCATCATCCAGTTTCAGTTTTCATCATCCACTTTTGTCCTCCCGCAACAAAGTTCCTAACGGAAAAATAAAGTACTTTTGAGTTTGAGTTAAGTTGAGTTTGAGGATACTCACTGGGCGATGGAGGCGGCGCTGGGCCAGACCACGGACTGCTGCTTCCCGCCTCTGCTCTGGGCGTGACCTTGGGGTCCGATCTCCGGGCCAACAGAGGGCTCCTCTCTGCGGCCCGTTGGAAGCTGGATCTGAACGTCTTCAGCATCCCGCGCTTCGGCTGCTTCTCCGTGGAATTGGTCGGCGTGTTCTCGTTGCTCCGCAGGGACACGCTGTCCCCGTCTGGGTTTTCACTGGATTTGTCCATTGTTTTAGGCGTTCAATCTATCGAACAAATTCAAACTATGATTATCACAAAAACAAAGGAAAACAAAGATAATGAAATGTTCAAATGTAAGGAGGACAGGTGGGACAGCTCTGTGCTCCACTGGTCGGTGAGCTGATGTGAGACCGCGGTTAAGCGTTTTGTGTTTATGGTCCCTGTGAGTGGCGTCAGCAGTCAGGGACATGCCGAGACGTTCTGTTTACAGACAACATGACACTTAGCGTCTGCAGCTCTAGTAACAAGCTGGTAATCCCAATCAGTCCAGGCAGCAATTCAAATCTGAACTGAAATACAAATCTTCACTTTTCCTCTGTTCCTGCTCACTTTTCAAACTCCTGATTTATTTGTTCCTCTGTTTCATCTTGTGTATCTATTTTTCTCTTGTAAGCACATTTCTGATTCTCCTGCTCTCATGCCGATAAGAGCCGAGATCATTTGTCCACAAAATCATCTCTAAGGTAAATAACGTAACAATAAGTATTTGATGGGGCTTTATATATACAGGACTGTCTCAGAAAATTTGAATATTGTGTTAAAGTTCTTTATTTTCTGTAATGCAATTTAAAAAAAAAAAAAATGTCATACATTCTGGATTCATTACAAATCAACTGAAATATTGCAAGCCTTTTATTATTTTAATATTGCTGATTATGGTTTACAGTTTAAGATTAAGATTCCCAGAATATTCTAATTTTTTGAGATAGGATATTTGAGTTTTCTTAAACTGTAATCTTAAGAAAATCACAATATTCTAATTTTCTGAGACAGTCCTGTATGCCAAAAGGATATAAATGCTTAGAAATGATAAACTTCAGATAAGATCGTTAGGTTATTAGAGTGTATGTTTCTCTTTTAATAATATTATAATATTATTTGTTCCTTTGTATTGCACCAATCATGACAACAAATTCCTTGTGTGTGTTAAACGACTTGGCAATAAACTTATTTCTGATTCTGATTCTAATTCTGATTCCCTGCTTCATTGCACCATGATACATTAACAGATGTAATTAACAGAATTGTGCAGACCTTGATGACAAGCCAATGGTGATGATTAATTAGAATCAGGTGTGTTAAAGCAGGGAAACAACTAAAACATGCAGGACACCGGCCCCCGGGGACCAGGAATGCCCAGCCCTGATCTAAAACATGCAGTGCAGGGACCCTGAGGACCAGGGTTGGGAAACACTGGTCTGAAACCTGCAGGGCACGGGTGCTCCAGCACTGGGGCTGCCAACTCCTGCCATAGAGATTCAGGTATCTCTGAACTTTAGACTCAAGATCGACATGTGTTTTTATAAACATAATGCTTTCACCGGACACTTTCCTTTCCTTTTCCACAAAGCAGTTACTGAGTAAAGGAGTTTGTCCAGTCCTACACTTCAGCCCCGTGCAGTAAGGAGGGATAGAGGTCACTCATGTCACCTCCTGGTTATACTACCTGCTGTTCTCTATTGCCTTTACTTTTTAACAACTTGTGCTTTTTATTATTTTACCTATTATCATTTTATTTCATTTTATTTGTTATTTACTGTTTAATTGTGTCTTGCTGCTTTTAATGTTGATGTAAAGCACTTTGAATTACCTTGTGTTGAATTGTGCTTTATAAATAAACTTGCCTTAACTTGCACTGATCAAACAAACGTGACACTTCAGAGCAACACTGACTCAGACTGACGGCAACAAACATATTATATCACTAAAAAAGCCTCCATTCTCCTTTAACTGTCTAATTTAAAAGTCAGATATAAAGTTCCTCCAAAGTAAATGATAGGACAGAAAGAAAAGAGAAAAGGCTGCCTTACCTGTAAACGATAGCTCAGGTGGAACAACAACAGCATGCTATCGCTCGGGGCTTTTATATGCGGCCGTGTGCCGACTCTTTCACTTTCTCTGTCAACTGTCGTCTAACCGGTTTGGGTTTAAAGGAAACATAGTCTGAGGCCAAAGCAAGGTAAAAAAAAAGTTCAAGAGGGAACTGCAGAAGGCAAGAGGATATGATCAGGAAAAAGAGGAATGTGGGTTAATGATTTAAAACACACCGAGCAGGGAGTGTCGGGACACCTGAGGTCAGATACAATCTGTTTGCTAATGACAGGTGTGTGTTTAGTCCACACGGCTTTACCTTTCATGTAAACCTGCTGGTAATTAATCGGAAATGTGCCGTTAAATAAAAGCCATTGAAGCCGAATTGGAGCAGTGGTTTTTCAGTAATAAAAGAAACCAAGTCACATATCTAAAGTAAACATTTACCTCTAAGTTTATCATTATGTCCATTCTTCATTATATATCATTCACATTATTTTCCAGGCGGAGGTAAACTTTTCTCAAACCACAGAGTTAGGAGAGAAATGCACACTGTGGTCATCAATCCAGTCATATTTATATTGAAAAAGGGAAGTGTTTTGTACAATATAGGAGCCGATGTTGACCCTTATCTGTTGAATCTTATCTGGGAGGCCGACTGCAGGGAAAGAAAATTAAACATGTCACACTTTCAGCCATATATATTCAGTTGTATCTCTAATCTGACATGCCAACCCAGAAAAGATCTAGGACAACCAAAACCCAGAGAAAAACAGGAGGGGAGCCATGTAGCACCCTATAATGTAATAATTTCCTATAATGTAATCATTTCCTGAAAATGTAGTAACACCTGAAAATGTAATAAAATTTGCACTTAACTCAATCGAAAATGTAATAAAACCCAATAATGTAATAACTTCATAATATATATTATGTATATATATATATATAAACTTCATAATGTAATAAAATACCCTGACTGATATTGTAATAACATTTTTACCGACAATGTAATACCTTATTACATTTATTGGGAATTTATTACATAGTACTCAAAGTCTGCAATTTAACCCAATAGTCATTCTGGTGTTTCAAATCCAGCGTATATAACATTCTTAGATTCTTAAAACACAAAATGTAGAACTATGGACTGAAAATGAACATATTACATTATCTGTCAAGTATTACTTTATCAGTTTTGAAAAAAAAAAGACCCACCTAAAAATGTAATAAATTCCCAATAATGTAATAAGGTATCAGTAAAAATGTTATTACAATATCAGTCAGGATATTTTATTACATTATTGGTGAAGTTATTACATTATTGGACTTTATTACATTTTCAAATGAGTTAAGAGTTAGTTTTATTACATTTTCAGGTGTTATTACATTTTCAGGAAATTATTACATTATAGGACATTATTACATTATAGGGTGCTACAATCCATCAATCTTAAACATCCGTTCCTCTTCACCGTCCTCACCTAAAGAAGAACTCAGCTAATCAGTCCGGTCATAAAAACATGAGGTGGTCCTGGTCTAAGAACAACCATCAGAGTACAATCTTATAGAAAAAAACTCACACCTTTAACAATTTCATAAAATCCTAACACCATACTTTATCCACGAGAGAACATGCTAATAAAGGGGCTCCTGAGTGTATTTATATACATAAGTACGCTTCCTCACCCCCTCATTGGTTGTACCAGGTGTAAGTGTCCGGAGCAGGGGAGGCCGTTCCAGCCCAGTCTGAGCATTTCCATGCACGGATTCACTTATCTCGCTGTGTGGGTCCAACTATCAGAAGTTTGCTCTTTTTCAATTTATTTTGGATTCAGAAGTTTATGTCCTTTATAGCCCTCAATACAGGCATTGTGACGTAATAATAAATTGGTTTGATTCACCGCACGAATCGGCACAGATTCCTTTTGTAATACTGTATTTGACCCGGTCTTTGTACGTTTTGACCGTATAGAAACGTAATTCTTGCCATTGTAAGAATGTGATGTACCTGCTGTACTCTACTGCCCTTACTTTTTAACAACTTTTCTTATCATTTTATTTCATTTTATTTGTTATTTACTTTTTAATTGTGTGTTGCCACTTTTAATGTTGATGTAAAGCACTTTGAATTACCTTGTGTTGAATTGTGCTATACAAATAAACTTGCCTTGCCTTCCTATAAAAACTGAGATTTCAGTAATGCAGTAATTTAATTACTGATGTCATGTAAACACACTGCCAACACAGCATTGATTAATCAGCAGTTTACTAGATAATATCAGAATATGTGAAATAAATCGTTGCCAGATTAATTCAGGAGTGAGAGCCAGACTGCAAGTGGGCACAGACTGTCATGTCATCGACTTCCACACGATGGCGATGTTTGTTTTGGCTTCTGATAATTTGTGTCCAGTGGTGGAGCGTCTGTCCTGCGTCTGAGCCCTGGTTCCTTCTGCTGATTGATCATGTCAGAGATGTGCTGCAGCTACTAGCCCAGAGACGACGGAGGAAAGGTCAGGGACGAGCACTTCCTGTCGAGTGAGCGGCATCGTGACCAAATGTTCCATCATCATCTGTGTGCGTGACATCATTACTGATTAGATGCCATCCTGTTTTATTAAAATCTACCAAATATCATTTTACAGGGTAATAATAAACCTGTAAAACAGTTTTAATAGCAATTATACGTCTGTTCAGTGACTTATTGAACACAATTTGACCCTAACTTTAAAAAATCGAATTATTTTTAACTTGTAAAATCACATCATTTAAAAGTTCTGCTCCTCTGCCAGCATTTATGAGCGTTTGGGGACGTGATGTGTGCTGTTATTGGAAAGTTAAAGTTAAGGAATGAGTCCAAATAAGCCACTGCAGGGTGCAACGAACCCCTAATTCAAAACAGCCGCCGAACCGTAACGTGCACCCAGGTGTGTTATACATCAAAATGTGCGTCTCCATCCTGCAACGATGTGCATTACTTTTCTCAGTCAAAAGCGTAGACGCCAAAAAGCGCGCCCCCCCTTCTTCTGATTGGTCGATATGTGATAGTTCCTACTTTCTGCCATAACTTTTGAATGGTTTGACATAAAGACTCGTGGGTGGTGTCATCGGACTCGGTTTTGACTCCTTCACCTTAATTGGTGCAAATCAGCCCCACCCCTTCTTCTGATTGGTCGAAATGTGATAGTTCCTTTTTTCTGCCATAACTTTTGAATGGTTTGGTAGAGAGTCGTGGCTGGTGTCATCCGCTAAATGTCCAGGCCTGAAGAATATACTTGCAAGTCATACAAGCTTCCACTGCAGCCTGAACGTGCACAAGGGTGCAAGGGCCCGTTCATCGCTGCTTGCAGCTTTAATTGTCTTTAATGTCATCCTGATGGTGGCACACATGACAACGTTCCTGCCTCAAACAGGCAGCAGCAGTGTGGTGACTGGTTCTGCTGACAGTCCACACTTCTCTGTGTGTCCTTGAGATGGGATGTCCGGCCGCAGGTCAGATATTGATCTCTTATCGTCAGACTGATGAAGCCGCTCTGAAGTTGTAGAAGACGTCGTAGTGAAGTACAGAGCAAAAGGAGATCCCTCTGATATTCACTCTTACACTTTTTCATTCAAATGTACTTGGCTTGTATTTGCGACTTAATTTGAATGTTGTTACCATAGCAACTGGTAAATAGTTGCAGCCAAGCAAGACAAAGGTTTCAACAGCTTTTTATTTTTTAAAGTGGAGGTTACATTAAGCTAGATCAGTGGTCTTAAACCCTGGTCCTCAGGACCCCCGTCCTGCATGTTTAGGCCAGGGGTCGGCAGCCCTGGTCTTAAAACATGCAGGACGAGGGTGGAGCTCGAGGACCAGGGTTGGGTCCTATCCTAGAATACTTGAAAACAGTCCCGCCCCTCCCTAAACGCAGAACACACGCTGTGCGTAGGGCCTCATCTTCCAATGGGGGCCACGTTTTGCGCAACGGGACGCATTTGCAAGGCAACGCATATGCCTAATGGATGTGCATATGTGCTACCGTGAGGAGGAGGGGAGAAAAGAGATCTGAATGGTTTGAGTAATCTGGCCAATGATTGGCAGCACCCGAAATCTGACCAATCAGAAGGCTGCAGGCAGGCTCTTTCAGAGATTTCAACTTTTCATCAAAAAGACATCACAAATCAGGAGCAAGAGAAGAAAAAAGGCAAAACACGAGGAAACTCGTGCTTCACTTGAAGGTGGGGATGTTGTTGAAATAAAACTTTGTAGCACAAACACCTGAGCTGCCACACAGATAGGGATCTGTCTCCAGTCTCTGTCTAGACTAGAGATGTAACATTTATTGAACGCCTTGTAACATTTATTGAACGCCTTGTTAACGCCCTATGCATTAACTTCTGTTAAAAAAGAGTGGTAAAATGACCAGTTGGTCGTATATAAGCTACAAACTTTAGCCAATATATAATAAATTGGCGATAGTTTTACATCAATTTAAATTGTTAAGAAGTTTGACTATTTCTAATGAGATAAATGAGCATCTGTAAAAGGCACACGTGTGTGTTTAGCTCTGATTTCAGACCTGCTAGACCTGCTTTCAGTTTTTTGTGGGGGATTGAGGTGGTGGAGGTAACTTTCTTTTGATGACTAATTGATCGTTATTTGTGACTTGTTTATTTCAGTTTTAAGTCTTTTATTTAATATTTATTTATTATTTCAGGTTGATTTTCATTTTACTCATACAGTCAAACTACTTTATCTACATACCGTTCATTTGTTATTATTAATTAAGTTAAATAGCCTGTTGTGATACAGTCATTTTGTACCAATGATACATTTGGGATGAGGAGAGGTTTGAGGGTGGCGGGGCCTCCAAATAACATACACCGCTTACACCGTGTCATAACTGCATGCGACGCGAGCGAGCGTCAGCGACAAAAACAATTCCATTGCTTTATTTTCTATTGGACTGTCCTAACTGGCTGCGAGCGACGCAGCGCTGCGCGGCGCGCCGTTTTGAGCTGAACATTTGTTGGACGCCCTGCTTCTATTTTCTTCCTGACGCTCGTGTGGAAAGCCGGTTGAAAGCGCTGTAGGAAACAGTCATTTCAATACAAGAACCTCAATAAAGTGGCAGCTGCTGGAGGGAGATCGCCAGGGAGCTGGAAGGTTCTGATAAGATAATAAGATATAATAATAAGATATATAATAATTACTCTTTTAGGTGTTATTTTAGGAGTTTCTTTCAGGAGCGCACGGGCGGTAGTGCGGTGAATAAAGGCAGATTTGTGGTTCCGCGTAAAATCGACGGCGTAGCCTACGACATAGGGTACGCGTTGGTGTAACGCGGAACCATAAATCAGCCTTTTAAAAAGCGAGTTTCAGCTGTCAATCAAAATAACGCGGGGGCCCATAATGCTTTCAGTGTGGACAGAGAGCGTCTGATGTAACGCGATAGTCGGACGCTCTCATGCAGTTAGGACAGGCTGTTAGGGCCCCAATTTGGTCAGCCCTGCTTTAAAATACATCCTAACATTGAAAACAGTACGTGTGGAAGGTTGAAAGTATGTTTTGTTTCCAAAAAGGTCAAATAAAAACGGATTTTCTTGGAGACCTAGATATATTTTTGAACACGAGGAATGAACTGAATAAAGGAGGCAGCGTAATCCTTCAGAGGAGCCCGCATTAGTCACAAAGTGGCATGTTCGAATATAAATCGGCAGTTTATGACACCTCCACTCTGAAGGTGCCGGATACCGTCTAATTCATTTTGATTTAATAATAATGGAAACGTAGCTGTGAATATTATTTTGTATTTATGCAAACATTTCCCTTTAAATGATGGACGCTGCAGCTTCAAAGGGCAAACAAAAGCACTGCAGGTGAATGTGGATAACAGCTGTTTTCATCTCCACAACAGACAGGTGGGTCAATAAAGCTGGTTTTAATCATAGAAACAAAAAGGCTTCCAGGACAAATAAAAAACCCCACAATGGCTGTTTCTGAGTTTCATCACTGCGTTTAACAGCTACACAGACAGCTAATGTTACAGCAGAGTACATAAATCAGTCAATAACGTCCCAAAAAGCTCATAACCACGCAGGAGCATTTCCACTTACAGCAACCTCACACTTCTGATTAGATGAAGATATTTTACTGTTCAACATAGCTTTACTCATTAACGTCCTTTTATGTTCCTGTTAACTTTCAGCTTAATTACATGATACATCATGAGCCCATTAGATCCTGGTCCTTGAGGACCGGTGGCCTGCAGGTTTAGATGCTCCCCTGCTTTTAAAACACACAATTCTAATTAACCACCATCATCAGCTTCTCATCGAAGTCTGCACGACTCTGTTAATGACACAGCTGCAGGGCGCAACGAAGCAGAGACCCGTCTAAAACATGCAGGACAGCAGTCCTCAGGCACCAGGTCCTCGAGGGCCGGTGTCCTGCATGTTAGAAATTTCACTGCTTCATTGCACCGTGATACAAGTGACTGAAAAATTGTACAGACCTTGATAACAAACTGATAACGATGATTAATTAGAATCAGGTGTGTTAAAGCAGTGAAACATCTAAACATGCAGGTCACCGGCCTAAGACATCTCTGATCAGGTCAGGGATGAGCTCCATCCTGGAAAAGTTTCCAGGGCATCACAAGGCCTCGCAGGTCTGTACACTCATGGATGCCCTAAAAACAGCAGCTAACTTGATATGTTTATTTCCTGGACAAAGCTGAAGTACCAGACAAAACTCCTGTAGGCACAGGACAGTATTCAAACTCAGCTCTTCAAGGGTCCGGCCAAGTTCTGACCCTGGACCCTTGTTGCCGTGAGCCGGCAGGGCTGAACAGCTCTCCACACCACGATGCTGCTACAACGCACTTCTCACTTCTTTAAAGTTGTAGTCATGGAGTGTACAAGGCCAGTTTATAAGAGGCAGCTGCAGCAGACCTCCACTACTCAGGGCACTGTAACGCTAAAAATGTTAGTTTATTGCTCTTTTCAACATCCTCAGATCCTCATGTGAACTCCCTCTCAGCCTGCTGCAGGTTGAGTTTTTAAAAGAGTGGCATTAATTAACAGAGTGGATGCAGCTGGATCGTGCTGCTTCTGCTGCAATCACTGAACCTCCTCCTCCAGCTGAGCTCAAACCACCAAATCTCCATCGCCTCGCCACAAAATCAACACACTGTCAAATCTGAAGATGGCGTGTCTTTGTGTTCTGCAGGAGTTCACCAGGACCAGATAAAAATGTTAGGGTTAGGGTTAGGGGTTAGGGTTAGGGTTAGGGTAGGCAGCCCTGGTCCTCGGGTGCCGCTGTGTCATTAACAGAGTTGTGCAGACCTTGCTGATGTGTTGCCAAGGACCCCACGATACGATACACGATACCTGAGTCACGATACGATACGATATTGCGATATCCAAATGTTGTGATATATTGCGATGTTATTCATAGTTCGCTGAAAACTGTAAAAGGAATTATGTTTCTTAAAATCTGAGTTGCACGTACATCAGATTAAACTGATAATTCATGGGACAAACTGAGTCAATTTTATTTTTATTTATTTCACCTTTATTTAACCAGATAGAAAAAGACCCATTGAGGTCAAGACCTCTTTTACAAGGGTGACCTGGCCAAGGAAGGAGCAGCACACGCTACACACAAATAACAGCAATCACGAAATAAACATTAAAATGGGAGTGCAAACTGTTTAGCAAATAAAGTGCAATAGTGGTGACTTCAGTAATATGTAAAAAAACAACAACTTCAGAAATAATTTAAAATCCAAGAACACGGTCCCATGTAGTTTAAAAACACAGGCACTGCTGAAAGGATTCTCGTTGTCGGTTTTTTAGAAGTGAGCGAAAGGCCTCAAATGAAACAAGTTCAGGCATTTTCAGTTCAAGTTGGAGGATATTCCACGCAGAGGGTGCAGAGAAACTAAAAGCTTTTTTCCCCAAGTTGGTCCGAATGTGATTCAAATTATTCATGCTGTTTTATTGCATGCTTTTATTGCACGCAAGCTAGTTACAACATATTTGCATATGTGTTTCATGTCATTTACATAATATGAATGATTTATTATTTGAAAAAAAAAATTGAAAGAAAAAAAAATCGATATTAAAATTTTGAAAGTATTGCTATATCGACATTTTTGCCCACCCCTACTGATGACCCCTACTGTTACAAACAGGAACAAATGATAATTAACCATCCTGCTGTTTGAGTGTCAGCTTTGCAAAATGTAAATCAATGCATGATCAATTAAAAAAAAAAAACAGACTTTATTGTATCTGTTTTTTTAAGTTCCGGTTTCCTGAACTGAAGTAACACAAGTAACAAGCCTGACATCTTATTTCTTTTTTTTTCTGACTTTGGAAAAGACAGCGTTGCTGAGATGACATAGTTTCATCCGAGGATATATTAACAGAGCTGTTAAAAAGTGTCCTTGCTGTCAGATCTTCCATCACACGCTCTGGCAATTATTCTTTTTCCGACTCAATCATCCTGCACATTTTCCACACAATCTTTTACACAATGACTTCATTTTAATGGCTCTTTTCACCTTCTGCAACCCTTGGACGAGATTCCTGCAGGTAATGCTGCAGTTTCCTTTGCCGTGCACCGTTGTAGAGCTCTTTAGCTGTCAATCTCTGTTACAGCGCTCGTCTTCTCTTCTCACACCCACACGTACCGACCCCCCCCATCCCGGCTCAGCGTCACCTCGTACCCATGGGCAGCCCTGGAGCGAAGAGGAACGGAGCTGCTGCTGCTCCTCATTGAAATGCACAGACACTCGCTGCTCAAACTCAAATAACGCAGAGACGTATTTTGACGTTGTAATTTGTGAAAACCGTGCAGATGACGTACAGAAATGAGACCTATCATGACTGTCACTCAGCAGCCTGGTCTGCAGGCGACCCAGACAGCTTGGAAGTTTCCTTCCCGTCAATCAAACGGTAACAGCAGACCGGAAATCATCCGCCAGCAGCCGGTCGGTTGCTGGTCCGAGCATTCAGCCCTCATCACTGCCTGAACTCTGCTCCTCAGAGAGACAGCTGAGCCAAGATAATCAACCCAACAAAACGGCCGGGTCTGATGTGTCCATCCATGAAAATGGACTGCGAGCATGTTGGTTTACTGCACGAAATTTGAATGCTCCCTCATTTGCATCTCTTTTATGCTTTCATGCTGAGCTCTATTCACCGTCTTTCCAGCTCTGCTCAGCTGGATCAGTCTGCTGGAAGCAGCCGCGCGCCTCCAGGTATCTCGTTCAGCGGGGAATATTCTTTCAGATGCCGATCATTGGAGAGTAAATATCTTTCTCCAGGTTGAAATTAAAGTCCTTTGTACTGTTCTTTTAATTATTCCATGGTTGAATTTTGTATGAGTGGTCTGTCCATCAGCATTTCAGCTGCAATGATCAAGTTTTCCTTTTATCAACCCTGGATGAGAACTAGAAATAAACATTTTCTTTGCATTTTTTGCAAGAAAAAAAATGCAATGTTATGTTAAAATTCTAAAATCCTGACAAGTTACTATTATAACACAAGTAATAAATAAAAATGTGAAATGCAAACTAGCAGTTTTTAAAAACAGTGACAATCTAAGGAAACGTATAACGAAGAACAGAGATACATACTGCGGATTTTGTTACTGATTGCCAAGAAAATGATTACTGTGAATTGGAAGGACAGTAAATCACTGACAGTAACACAGTGGAAGCAGAGACTGAAGCAGGTTTACATCATGGAACAGATGACCGCAAAGCTACAAATGAAAATGGACACTTTTGACCAAAGATGGGGAGATGTTGTGTTTTATTTGGATACTGATGGAAATGGGTTGTGGTAAAAGAAGGGGAATTGTCTTAATAATTAATCTTGCTGTCTGTATTAATGTTGACCTAATATGCACTTTTTGATTTAGTTGTGTGTAGGGGAAAAGGTTCTGTTATTTGTGAAAAAGGAAAAAATAAAAAGTAAAAAAAAAAAAACAGTGACAATCAAATGCAATTTGAATCCAAATTAAATGTATTAAGAAATAAAACTGGCTAATATTCATGAATAAATATATAGATCGAATAACAAAGCCACTTTAAACTGAAGCAATAAGCTGTCAGGAAGACTTTTATCTTGTTACAGCACACCACAGACGAGCGCTGTGATCAAATAAATAAATAAGATTTAAATAGAAAGGATGCTTCACCGTGGGTAGTGATCTGAGGGCTGTGGAGGGTTGGCAGGATCAAAACAAATCTGATAAATAGGCAGGACCAAGACCATTAAAAGTGTTTTAAGCTCCTTCACTGTTGTGGAAGCAGTTCTGTGAAATCTGACAACTAATCAACAGGCTCGGGTCTCGTGTGATTTAATCAGTGTTTCATGTTAACAGGATTGCTAAAGAGATCTGACGGAGCACAGTAAAGCTCAGCGCTGACGTAAGCACAGTGGCAGATCAAACCTGACCAAAGCTCAACCAGCCAACAGACGTACGGTGGCGGCGGCGGCTTCATGTATGACACTTTTCCACTAGTACCTACTCAGCCCGACTCCACTCACCTTGTCCTTGTTTCTTTTTAGACACCCAGATCAGAAGTAGGAGGTTGGAGTGAAGCTGCTGTGACGTATTTGATTGTGTATCTAAATGAAGAAGACAACAACACTAAAGATGTAGAACCTGGAGGAGATGATAGATGTGCTGCTGGGTCTGTGGCTTGTGTTTGATATCAAGTTAAAAAATGAGAGTGTCGTCTCGGCGCTGATGAAAAGTCAGCTAGTAGCCGAGTACATCAAATCCAACAGCTGGTGGCAAAAACAATTTAATTATTTCATTGTGGGGTCTGAGCCTCTCTGCCGCAGGCAGGTGGAAGCAGCAGTGGGATGACCAGAGGAGGGGGGGAACCGCAGGCCAGCACGCAGCTCCTGAAGCTCCGGCCAGGATAAGAAACTACAGGAACGATGAACAAAAATGATGGCTGTGAGATACTTGTAATAAATAAAAATGGAAAAGGAGAAGAGAGGAAGGGAAGAGTTCCATAGTTCCATGGTTCCATAGTAATGGTTCCTGATAGCAGAACGCCTGTCCTCCAAATCTACATTTAGATACTGGAACTACGAGTAAACCTGCACTCCGAGAACGGAGAACTCTGACAGGAACATAAGGCACTATTAGGTCTTGTAAATATCACGGAGCTGAGCCGTTTTGGGCTTTATACGCAAGTTGTTACGTTCAGGAGGGTTTAGTATGGACCACTGTAGCTAGAGAGCAGAGTGCACACAGGAATAGTCTTACGACGTTTAATCGTCACATGTTCTCCATCTGTCCACGGAGTTGATTCACACTGGTAGTTAGATGTTGAAGGTTTTCCAAAACACTCCGGAGAGTGGTGTCATGCTGCCCGAGCAAATCCCCTTGGGTCGCTAGGATGTGCTTTAATTTCTCCGTCTCTGCTGGGTCCATGATTTGGCCAGATAGTTCTGTTACGTTCAGGAGGGTTTAGTATGGACCACTGTAGCTAGAGAGTAGAGTGCACACAGGAATAGTCTTACGATGTTTAATCGTCACAAAGATTATCACAAAAAGACTCAAAAACTCAAAATGCACCAACCACTCGTGGATAAAAAACAAAAACAAAATCCAGAGGGCGGTGGCAGAGGGCAGGCTGGCCACAGGAAGGAACTATCTGGCAGAGTAGTGGAGGTAGAACCCGTCTTTTATGGGGAGCTTGATGGGATGGGAAACAGGTGTTCCCTCGATGAAGCCTGGGAAGGAAATAGGCCAGCCACGCCTCCTGCCACACCCTGCAAGACCAAACACGAAGGGAAGGGGGAGACAGAGCACAGACGAATATCAAATATAACAAAACCCCAGACCGTGACACAAGTAATAACATTTTAAATTGGATTCTGAGTTTTACGAGGAACAATGGTTAGCGAAGCTAACACTGGAGAGACGTGGTCTCTCCTGCTGATTCCTGTCAGCACTCACGCTGCTGCATTTTGGATCAGCTGGAGGATATTCAGAGAATCTGTAAGAGGATGTTCCTAATCTTTGATATTACGGAGATGGAAAAACGCTGCTTTACAAACCTGAATAATGTACGGCTTAAACGACAAATCCTGATCAAAATAACACCAAGGTTTCTCACAGTTGTACTGGAGGCCATCGCAAGGTTTCAGTGTAATCTAAAACCTACAACAGACCGCCGGTGTTCTGCCAATTTCTGCTGCTTTGCCAAAAAATGCTACCTAATGGTTTTCCACCTTTGTAGAGCTACTATTTTACTGTGTTTTACTCCCTAAACCACTTCCTTTTCCCCCAAGTGGTCCTTGTCGCTTGCCAGGCCGTTATTGTAAATAAGATCTTGTTCTTAATGACCTACCTGGTTAAATAAAGGCGAATGACTGAATGAATATCAAATAAAGCGATAGAAGTGTTTTTTTTCTCTTTATCGTATAATGTTCACAAAGTGTAATGCAATTCATGTCATGGGTCGTGTATTTTGAAGGATCAAATACTCAACATTCCATATTATCCATTTTACATCGTGCAAGAAATGATGCAAACTTTGAAAATCGACTGTGCGCATGCGCAGAACCACAAAGTAGCATTTCTCGGCAGGGAGCAAGGATTGCCAGAACACCGGCCAGCCTCCACATAGTCTCATGTGTCGCCCTTGTCACACGTTGTTGTAGGTATATATTTTATACATATATATCATTAAAAATGCTGGGATGACAGAGGAAGGTGAGAAACATCTCCTTTACAAGTGACATGTGTTGAAGGCTTACACCAACCCAACGTGAACAGCCGTACACAACAACCCTGTGGGCCGTCTTCACAGAGCAAGGTCACAGATGCCCACTGATGCCCCCGTCACAGAAACATCAGCCTCTATCTTCATCTTCACCTCTCTTTCAGCCCCCAAAACAAACACATTTGCATACCCAGCATCCTGCCTACTCAGAGGACGCATCTCCCGTCGACACACACCTCTCCTTGCCACCTGTTGTGTAAAGTCAGGTTTACATGCAGGTGGACGGTTTCACAGCTCATCCCTAAATGCTTTGCGGGCTCCAATGAACAGGCAGAGACCGTCACAGCTGCAGAGGCCTCGAGGACACGCTCGTCACTGCCAGCTGACCAGGATGCTCCGTAAAAGAGATGTTAAACCTCAATATACTCTGCCTGCTTAAATACAGCTGTGATTGATTTGTAAAGAATAGATGAATTATTGACATATGTGTTTTAAAGGTTTACATGCCACAAATAAGAAGTCGATCAGGGCAACGGAGAGAAAAGGGCATTTAGGAAGTGATTAAATGCACTGTGATGATTTTGATCTTTGTTGTCTCTTATCTGTTGACAAACAGATAAAAATAAGCAGGTGCCTGCTACCCACATATCTTTTACGGAGCATCCTCAAAAAGATGTGTTCATACTGAGTCTCACACCGATTTCTAAAATCTGTAATGGCGCTTTTCCACTAGTACAGAGAGCCGTAGTCCTGCATGTTTTAGATATCTTCTTGCATCAACACAACTGATTCTAATTAATGGTCGTCATCAGCTTCTCATTCAGATCTGCACAAGTGTTTTAGTCACATAGTCCTTTGTATCGGGGTGTAAAGAAGCAGGGAAACATCTAAAACATGCAGGACTGCGGCTCTCTAGGACCAGGGTTCCCTACCCCCTCACTAGTTCCTACTCAGCTGACTGGACTCGCCTCGGTTTGGTTCTTTTCCACTAGGGGTCTAACGTACCGAGTAGATACTTTTCTGTATCTATTCTGCTGAGGTTCTAAGCTGCTGAGTCGGCTGTATCTGACATCATCACACTACAGGCCACCGATTGGTCGGGGGGTTGGAGTCAGACGTCTGAGTCAGGAGGAGGAAATCAGAGAAAGAGACTCTGACGGATTCTGGTTCATTTTATTCAACAGTCAATGGCAGCAAAAGTCTGTTTGGTGATCCAACTCTGAGGTGCAGATGTTCATAAACCTGGTGCTGAGGAGAGAATTAAAAAGGGATCTAGACGGAGATAAGGAACGACCCGTTCTACCAGGAACTCTGTCTCTTCATAGCTGCTCACGGCTCCAGTTGACTTTTCAGCAGCACCGAGACAAACAAACTAAAAAAAAAAAAACGTTGCCGCTTGAAGCTTCTTTCATCCTCATTTTTTAACTTGAAATGGAACACAAGCCACAGATCCAGCAGCACATCTATCATCTCCTCCAGGTTCTACATTTTAAAGCTGCTCTCACATAGAGAGTGCATAGCGGCAGCCGCCGCCGGCTTTCCCATTCATTGTGTATGTGCTGCCTCCGCGCAAGAGCGCAGGGTCTGCCGCCGAGGTCGGCGGCACGCAACAGGGCGCACGCCGGCGAGTTTGCGCCGGGTTGCTGCGGCAGCAAGGCGCAAAGCGGCTTTCACCTAGAACGCGGTTTGCGCCGCGCACACCGCTGGGGTGGGCGCAGACTCGGCGCAGAGCAGGGAGCAGATCAGGGCGCGCCTGCGCGCATCGCGTACATATTTGTTGCAAGTTGTTTGGCGACCGAAAAAAGTTTCATAACCATATATTGATAAATGATTCAATTGATCCTGATATGAGGCATGGAAATGCTATATTTTATTTTAAATTAACATTTTATTGTTAAAAGAGCAAAAGAAAATCACATTTCTACCACTTTTATGTCCAAATTCTGGGAGATTTCTCTCCACTTTTGTCCCTTTTTATTGATGTCCCGATAGGCCTGCAGTCTCATCCCACAGCTCCTCGCACAGACTCACAGCCAAGATCATTCTTTCTTCCATCCTGATCGTCTCTGATCTACAAGCTGTAAGTTTTTTTTCTCCCTCCAGCACCTTCTCTCCTATTGGACACCGCCGAGATGCCGTCACAGGGCGCACAGTGAAATTAAAAAAAATGTTCAATTCGCAGCGGCTGCTTGTGGCGTCTTGCGCTCTTGCTGCCGCGGCAACCCGGCGGCCTGCGCCCTGCCGACCTCGGCGCAAAGCCCTGCGCCCTTGCGCGGAGGCAGCACATACACAATGAATGGGAAAACGGCGCCAGACCGAAAAACTTTTTTTCGGTCGCCAAGCAACTTGCAACGAATATGCACGCTGCTCTGCGCCGAGTCTGCGCCCACTCGCCGCTGACTCTGCTCCACCTGCGCCGACTCTGCGCCGAGTCTGCGCCGAGTCTGCGCCGAGTCTGCGCCACCCCGGCGGTGTTGCCGCATTCTATGTGAAAGTTGCTTTAGTGTTGTTGTCTTCTTCGTTTAGATCACACAATCAAATACGTCACAGCAGCTTCACTCCAACCCACCTACTACTCCAGATGGTGAATTGTTATGGAAAAGAAACCAGCCCCGAGTCAAGTCGAGCCGAGCTGAGATGAGTAGAGCTGAGTAGGTTCTAGTGGAAAAGCGCCATTAGGAAATGATTAAATGCACTGTGATGATTTTGATCTTTGTTGTCTCTTATCTGTTGACAAACGGATAACCGCTGCAGGTCCCTGTTGCTCACATCAAAAAGCTGTGTTCATACTGAGTCTCACACCGATTTCCAAAATCTGTGATAATGGAAGTCCTACTGTACGTGGACCTGGCTTGTCATCCTCATTTAATATTTGAAATCAACAGGAGACTTTCAGTTTTCCACCTGCACTCACCTGTTTAATCTGACTCACAGCAAGATAATCAGGAAAGATATATGCAGAAGTCAAATATTCATAAACTGATGTTAATGTTTTCGCTCATAAAGATATCCACCTAGTGCTCGCCAGAACTACTTAAACACAATGTTGAATGAGCAGCAGGACTTGTTGCTGCCCATCCACCTCAGAAAGTTTAAAAGGTCTTTCAGCCAGCTGCAGACTTGGAGTCCAATAATTGTAGCGTGAGATGAAATATGCTGTTCCACTTAAGTGAGAGTGTGGACAGAGGCCCTACAGACATGCCTGGGCCCTTCTCCGTTTGTAAGTGTACCAAAAGAGCATGGGAATGATTGCATAGGACTCTTTATCCAGTGTCAGAAGTCTGAACAAGTCGTACAAATAATGTCAACAGATGCGGAATGAAGAGATATCAGAGGGGTGTTTTACCCTGGATCTTCCTTTTGAATTTTAAAATTCATGACAATTTCATGATTCATGGTGGAAAAATGAAAACAAACCTGTATATCTTGATGGGAAGGATCACCCAGAGAAGCTGTAGAGTTGAGATTTGAAAATGGGGCAAAAACACTTTAATCCTTTTGTATAAAAAAGCTGCATGAATCAAAATTCACCTTGGTGATGGTGATGGGTCCTTGTTTCACTGGCAGGGCTTCAACATTTACTTCGTCAAAGTACTCGAGTAGTTTGAGTAATGAATGATCAAAAAAGGACTCCAGTCCTTTAAATTGGACTACTGGGGACGGATATTAATACCAGGTCCAAACAAAGTCTACAAATAACATGGCAGCACAGATCAGTGTTAAAAAACAGTGCAGCATTTACACATCTGGGATCAAGTTACCCAACTGTTCTGTCTTTTCTTTCACCTTCACAGATATAGATAGATATGACGAACGACTGCAAGCAGCAAAAAGGAACATGAATTTGGATAGTCTTGGATCGGTTTTAAGGCCCTGACACACCAAGACGGCTGTCGGCCGTCGGTGAGCGTCGGTGCGCGTCTGTCGGCCTAGTTTTCCCGGTGTGTCCCGCATGTGTCCTCGCTCAAAACTTCTGCCATAGTAGCCAGATCGCTAGCCTTAGCTTCATTGGTCTCTGACGGGCTTGGCGGTGTCGCGGTGGTAGTATTTCAGCAACCCCGAGTAAATATTTTGCACTGCTTGGTTGCAGAGGAGGTTGGCATATCACGGAGGTTTTACAGGAAGAGTTAGTGATATTTGTCCGGGAGTTTTGGTTAAATCGTGCACGGCTGTACGGAGCTCTCTAAGTAAGCTACCATCTTGGTCTTGGTCACGTGACCCCCCCAGATAGTTGCAGGTGATTTAATTGATATTTTATTCATATTGAGATACATAAACCTTATAGTGGAAAGAGAGTGTACTTTCTTCTTCACAAGTCGGGTAGAACGTCATCGTAACATGAGCTTTATTTGGTGTTATTGATATTTTCCCCACCATTGTTTTACATCACAGGCTTCTTTCAAAGAACCGGCCGCACTTCGCTGCTGCGTGGTCCGAACATCAAACATATGTTCAGTCTCAGATGTATTTATATCCCACTCCCCCTTTGTTTCCACCATTTTTAAGGCTGTGGTCTGACCACCTTCTTTGTTATCCCCGCCGATGGCTAATTAAGACTCTGCAGTCTTGTGAACAGAGGGAGATGTCAGACTGTAGGGGGCGCAGGAGGTTGGGGAGGGGGGTGGTGGGGCGGGGAGGTAGTTGGATGGCAGTGAAAATAAGCACTTCCTCCTCTGTGATTCCTAAAATAACCGGTTCCCCCGTGGCTTGATTGCCACACTCCTGAGGACCGGGTATCCCAGCTGTGAGACGGGCTGTCAGAGCCACTCTCTGTAACACACACACACCGACGCACACACACATGCATCACCCTCCCTCTCCGTTATGTAGTGACAGCAATATCAACACCTACAGTACACACATGTTCAGTGCAGACTTGCACACACTCCTCAACTGTCAAGGACTAACTTAATGCCTCTATTTCTCTCTGATTACATTTTTAAATGGTCCCTTGTCGTGGTGTATCAGTAGCATCTATCCAGAGACATCCAAACAGCACTTCTCCAAAACGAGGCTGACGAGCAAACGTAGTGCCCAGAAATGCAGCCTGGCTGCAGGGATTTCCCATTCAGCCACGAGAGCATCAGTGAAACTTTGTGTTGTGCCACAAAGGGAGTGCTGATGCAGTTATTAGAGAGTTGTTAATAATTGTCTCACAATAGTTATTAATAATTAATAAAGATTACGTCTTATCAAAATGAATCAATCAAAACGGGGCACCACCTGACTTATCAGGAAAATAATAACTAATCAGCAAAATCAGTCTCAAAGTAGCTGTTATTCCAAACCTGCCAGTCTGTTGCCCGGGGGGGCGTTACAGAGTAACAGTGAAGGAAGGAGTCTGAGCACAGACCTTTGCAACCAGCAGATGTGACAAATATGTATCTACCTCACAACACTCCACCTGCTTTTCTGCACTGTTTAACTGTATATACTGTTCATATCCTGTTTATACATATTTTATACGTATCTTTTGTATTTTTTATATATTTTTTATTTCTGACTTTTCAGTCTTTTTACCCCTCCCCTATATGTGTGTACTGCTGACAACAAATAAGTTTCCCCACTGAGGGAGAAAATAAAGGATATTCTATTCTATTCTATTCTATTCTATTCTATTCTATTCTATAAAATAAACACAAAAAACGTATCCCATTCAAATGAATCGGAATGTATTTACACAAGTGTAAAAGATAATGAAACAACACTTAAATTCCTATGCCTAAACTACACGTAAACAACAACTAACTAAACATTAACACAAACTTCAGATCATCTACGTGTGTTGGTGTCAGCACGTCACATAACATGGACCAAAAGGAAAATGGTGAACAACGTCACGTAAGACCTCAGAGAGAGATAGCGAACATGTGCTTTTCCAAACTGCGGGGGGATATTTCCTCCATGTTGAACTAGTGCAGTGTGTCCCAACCCTGGTCCTGGAGTTCCCCTGTCCTGCATGTTTTAGGTCAGAGGTGGGACGTTACAGCTGAGGAGACACAGGTGTTATCAGTCAAAGACTGGAACAAGGGAAGTAAAATCAGAACTCAACACACCAAGAAACAATCTGTCAGTAAAACAGGAAGCAAGTCTTGAAAACAAGACCAAACTAATAAAAAAACAAAATGAAAACTGTAAACATTGACCGTTACAGCTTTAACTCAACCTTAATTATTAGTCAATACTTATATTTTTCATCATGTATTTATTTAGTTATTAATTTTCAAATGAACGAAACAGAGGAAGATGTTTTTAGCTTCAATCAGGATCCAGACTGATTGGAGGAGGCGTGTCTTCTGTTCTGCAGGAGTTCCTGTTGATGATTGTTCAGTGCTGGTTCATCTGATACTGATGAAGGAAACGTCCTGAAGCGTCCTGAGTTGCATTTTCTGAGAAGAAGGAACCCAGTACTGCAGGGGTGTCGGACTCCAGTCCTCGAGGGCCGGTGTCCCTGCAGGTTTTAGATGTTTCCCTGCTTCATTGCACCATGATACAAGTGACTGTGTCATCAACAGAACTATCCAGACTTTGATGACAAGCTGATGACGAGGATTAATTAGAATCAGGTGTGTTAAAGCAGTGAAACATCTATCACAGGTGTCAAACTGAATCCCAGAAGGGCCGGTGTCCTGCATGTTTTAGATCAGTGGTTCTCAACTCCGGTCCTTGGGACCCCCTGCCCTGCATGTCTTAGATGTTTCCCTGCATCAACACACCTGATTCTAATTAACAGTCGTCACCAGCTTGTCATCAAAGTCTGGATAGTTCTGTTAATGACACAGTCACTTGTATCATGGTGCAATGAAGCAGGGAAACATCTAAAACCTGCAGGGACACCGGCCCTCGAGGACTGAGTCCGGCACCCCTGATCTATAACATGCAGGACACCGGCCCTTTTGCGATTCAGTTTGACACCTGTGGAGTACTGCAAGGGTCTCGGACTCCAGTCCTCGAGGGCCGCAATCCTGCATGTTTTAGATCAGTGTTTCCTAACCCTGGTCCTCGAGGCACACTGCCCTGCATGTTTTAGAACTGGGTTTCTTTTTCTCAGAAAATGCAGCTCAGGATGCTACTCCTCACTGCCCTGGTACCATCTTTTCAGGTGTCTCCAATCTGTACTTAGTGGCCAACCAGACTGTTCCTGGTAATTCCAGTAACACACTGAACAAACCACTACTTTGTATTTAACATGAGCAAATCCCCCACTCAGAACATGTTTCCTTCATCAGTATCAGATGAACCAACACTGAACAATCATCAACAGGAATGGAAACACCAGGGCCCTCATTTATCAACAGTGCGTAGAAAAGGTCCTAAATTCTGTCGTAGGAGTGAAATTTAGAATGTGTGTAAGTACAAAAAAATCCGGATTTATCAAACGTGCGGACGCTGGTCATACGCACATCAGTGATGATAAATCCCACCTGTTCTAAACTGCCGTGCTCGTGCATGGTCACCGTCATTTGCATTCAGAAACGCCTCCAATTGACCATATATGGAGCAACAACAGCTCCCGCTTGGAGGTTTTCAAACTTTATTGAACAAAATTCTGTAGAGTTTACAACAAAAGGCAAATGAAACAAAATAATCAATTATCTACAAATATTCAACATTTGGGGGGGTTGAGAGCAAAAAAAAAAGAGATACATTTACTGACAAGCTATGGGAAGTGCATTAATAAAAATGAGGAAACAAAGACATCGTTTCATATAAGCTTTTGGCAATATCGTTTTTTTCACGCATCAGTTTAAGACAGTGTTTCTCAACCCTGGTCCTCGAGGCACCCCTATCCTGCATGTTTTAGATGTTTCCCTGCACCAACACACCTGATTCTAATTAATGGTCCTAATTAGCTTGTCACCAAGGTCTGCCCAGCTCTGTTGATGACACATGTACTTTTATCACGGTGTGCTGAAGCAGAGTAACATCTAAAACATGCAGGACAGGGGCCCATGAGGAACAGGATTGAGAAACGCTGGTTTAAGAGACGCTAAGTACAGTTTACATTCATTTTTCAGTTGTACAATGGAGGGTTTGCTGTTATTCCATTTGCATTTATGTATGTGATATTTGGCTTGTAAAATAATTATGTTGACCATGTTTGATATATTTCTTGGAAGATTATCCATATAAATTAAGATTTGGTTGGAGTCAAAAGCTCCTGCTTAGAGGTGCAAACACCAATAGAGCTGTTCTGCAGAATAAATGAGTGTTGCATTCCTGCAGGCCACCGGGCAACGACGGGCAACAGAGACATAGTTGCATCGCAGATTATTTGTGCATTGAATGAAATCCTTTCATGTTCACGTAACTAAATTCATTGTGTGATGGTGATTTTATGGCGATTTGGGTGCAATATAGCTCCAATTATGTTTGGGAATCCGGCGATGGCATGAAATCCTCGTTTAATTTGGGCTTGTTGGTGATGTGTGTATGGAAACTGGGTGTAAATTATGGCCAGAGAAATTATTGCATCCAACACTGCCGGCATGATTCTGCTGCGAAATGCCGCATGTCTCCAATCTCTCTCTGAAATGTTCCAGTGGACAAACATCCCAGGGTGGACAGGAGCTGGATGTGACTGGGATGGAGTTGTAAATCACAGCATAGATCCATCAGAATGTTTTTGGGGAAGCGGTACCTGCTGAGAAGCCGCTCCGTGCTCTCACTGAACATCAGCGCGCTCCGCAAAAATGCGCTCTCTGCGCGGAGCGTGTTTTTGCGGAGCGCACGGTCTCTAAATCCTCCAACAGTGCAAGATAAGCCATGGTACTTGTATTTTCTTTTCAGGTCGTCCTGCCAAAGCTGTCTTTTATAGCTTGTCACACCAATTATTCAAAATGTCTGAATTACTTATGGAGAATTTTTATTAATTGGAGGAAACGGGGAACATGTGCACATGTTCCCCGTTCAGTCACAGTTCAGCGATCTCAAACTTCACATGTAAAGTTTGACACTCTTTTAATGGGTTCTATTTGTAGTTTCACTGTTCTACTAGGTTTTGTGCGTACGCATGGTCGGAGCTGTGCGTATATTTACACGTGTTTCTGCGCACAAATAGATGTTGATAAATACCATACTTTGCGTGGGAATGCTCGTACGCACGCTTTACGCACAGATCTGTGCGTACGCACGGTTGATAAATGAGGGCCCAGGTTTCCTCACTGGTCTCCTGCTCTGAAGAAAACACCTTCCCTCATCAACATGGGTAGCGAGACCACACTTGTTAGAAACACATTCCTCAAGCCAGAAACTAAAGAAATGATCCCTGAAAGTATAATCTTAGTTTGTGGTGGCTGTTGTCTGGGATCTCATATCTACAGACGTGGATTTCTGGTCCTGGTGAACTCCTGCAGAACAGAAGACACGCCTCCTCCAATCAGTCTGGATCCTGATTGATCCTTTAAAACAGAATAAAGCTAAAAACATCTTCCTCTGCTTATTTTTTTTTGGAAAATGAATAACTAAATAAATGAAAAAATATAAAATATATGTATATTTAAGGTTGAGTTAAAGCTGTAATGGTCACTGTAAGGTGTTTTAGGTCACACCGGTGACATTTAGTTGTATGTTATGGCTGTAGTGTCAGTATGTGTTAGTTTTTACAGAATTTATATTTTAGTGTGGAGTGTTGCATGTATTTTATTGCATGTGTTGTGGAATTTATCAAAAACCAGTTCAGAAGTCCGCTCGTGGTATAGAGAGGTTTTTAATCAGTAAGCCGGCGTTCGACATGACCAACTCAGATCGAGTCTGTATTTGGTGTGTCGACCCAGATGGGTTCAGTCAAAGGGTTTTTATACAAAAGTTACAGGAATAAACCAGCCTTAGTGAGAGCCAGTCAGATGTGTGAATCCTTTAGCTTTGGGACCACCCCTGAGGGATCAGGACGTCCGTATGGTCTTTGTCTCTGTGGGGGCTGGAAGTCTCGGCACTCCCCTGGGACTCGAGTGACGTTGTAACCAGATTCTATTACAAGGAGTTTAACAAATGCAGGAATACATGAATCAGGCAAGAGACAAAAAGTAATTTACAGTCGGATGTGAATCGGGCCAAATGTCATTATCAGACATTTGGCATGACTGACACAGACCTCCAAATCACCCCATGGGGTGCTCTCTTGATTCATGTCTGTTTGAACCAACTTCCAGGTGTCGGGATCTGCCCGGGGGGTAGGAAGTTGAGTAGCAAGTTGGAGCTTCCTCAAAAGGTCTTGAGTCCAGTTCAAAGCCCTGCAGGAGGTAGGACTGGGGCGACCTCCCCCTGCAGGGGGCCAAGCTGTCAAAATTCTTCATCAATTCACAATTTTTTTTTTTTTTTTTTTTTTTCTTTTTGTTGAATTACAGTGGAGTAGTGATACATATTTTGCAAGTGAACCTTAAACATGTGATCAGAAGTCAAATAACAACAAGCCAACAAAACAAATTCAAATATCAAGTAACCAACGTGTCCTAACTGTTCTTTAAAGCAATCAAAAAACTAGTTGCGACAGTTGTATGTAACGTTTTAGCAATGTCTTTCAAGTGATGCGTTATTTCTTGGACTGTGGCATTGCGGGTATAAATGTACAACATTCAGTTTTAATGACAGCACAAGTTCCCCCTTGAGAAGCTAATAAATCCATCATCCCTACAGCAGTCATTTCTTGTGAGAGCATAGGCATGTCTTTTGCGGTGGTGTTGGCTAATCTTCAACTGCATGGGATAAATCTCTTATCTGTTCCAAAGCTGCCATGACTCCGTAATTTGGAACGAGGGCACCAAAAAATCTTGTCCATGGTGTTTGTGTGTGTGTGTACAATTCTCTTCTAACAATGTGAACGATTCTCATGGCTGGTACCGCATGGCCCAGACCACATATTCCAGACCAACCGTTTGGAAGATATTCACAAGCCTTCACGCCACAAATCCAGTAAACATCCTTTGGTAGAGGTATGGAACAGCGATTAACCATTGTAGCAAGGTAGCTATAATCCTCAATGGAATCGGGCAGTGGATTTTGGCTTGTTTTAGGCTTAACAAGCGGTTCTTCAGAAGGAGAGCATGTGGAGTCACAGTTTGGCCTGTGCTGCTCCTTTGCTCCCCTGCTCCCCTGCTCCCCTGCTCCCCTGCTCCTCTGCAGAGGTCCCAGGTGCTGGAGCTCAGCTACTTCCGGGCAGGAAGAAGAAGGAATCGGCTGGTTTCCGCTGCATGGTCGAGGAGTTGTGTTCTTGCAGTGGGATGCGTGGAACCAGGTTAGACGCCCCTCACACTTGACGGCGGTGTTGGTGGTGAGCAGGACGTGTTGAGGTTTAGACCAGCGATGTTTCAGGGCGTTTTTCCGTCGGAACTCCCTGACACAGACCCAGTCGCCGGGTTGGAGGTTATGGCACGGTTTGTCACTAGGAGGAGACTGGACAGCTTTTACTTGTCTGTGGATTGACTGGACAGCAAAAGTTAGAGCAGAACAGAATGATATCATGGATTCATCCATGGCATGGAAGTCCATCTTCTTCATATATACAGAACTGAATTGCTTGGTATGTTCATAGGACTACCCATAATCCTTTCATGAGGCGTGAGTTTTGTGCTTCCTAATGGGTGTTAACAGGTGTCAACATTGTCCATTTAGGTCCAGTTTAAAATTCTCTGCACATACAAAAACATTTTCATACATGAACATTTTCATACAAGAATAATTTCATATCCCTCACATAATGTCTATTTGTAGAGCTTCAAAAAAAAAATCACGGTGGGGGGAAGTGTTGATAATGTTTGCAATATTTTTATAGGATGCAAATCTTGGAGCTTATCAGTCTTTCAACACTATCTGACACATTCCCCCTTTTGCTCATCTGTGATTGCTAACTGTGATCAGCTATGCGACATGCATGTTATTTACGGGTACAAGGATGTGGGTTTCACAACGCGGCCGTCGTTGCTGATCCACAAATTATTTACATTTTTACAACCATGGGAATGCTACAATCCGTTTTTTTTTTCTTCACCTCAGTAGTCTTCTTGTAGGAGAGCTACATCATTAGGAGAAACCAGGTCGTTAGCGGGTATAGAAGGGCAAAGTTTTACATAGACAGGTAAGCCAAATTTGGCAGTTTCTTTTGCTGCATGGTCAGCTGAAGCATTGCCTAGTGAAAACAGGGTTGGACTGGGTGTGGGCTTCACATTTAACAAAGCAATAGATGAAGGTAGTTGACAGGCTTGTAACAGTTCACCAATCAATTAACCACATTTAACGGGTGTCTCCGAGGATGATAAAAATGCTCGGTTCGCCCACAATATATAAAATCTATAAAATACAATATACACAACCAAAAGCATCTCTGGAATCTGTATAGATTGTAACAGTTTTACCTTTTGATCAGTATATAGTTTCATCTACTTGGGTGGAGCTGGAGGAGGAGGGCGCTTTCAACAATTAAGAATTATCACAAATTGTATAACCTGCGTATGGTATTCCATTTTTATAAGCAGAGCCGTCAGTGAGGAAAACAGGAAAAGTCAGGACGAGTGTTAAAGACAGAGGTGTCAAAAGTATTCACATTCATTACTCAGGTAGAAGTATAGATATTAGAGTTCAAAAATACTCCTGTAGAAGTTGAAGTATCAACTCAAAATTTATTTATTTATTTATTTTTTTTTTTTTTTCTCAAGTAAAAGTATAAAGTACTGGTTTCAAAAGTACTTAAAGTACAAAAGTAAAAGTAATATAAGCGGGGAAAAACCATTAAGGCTAAAAGCCATTGAAAATGAATGCATCTTAGTATAATGCAAATATACTAAAGAACCATATATGTGCATTATTGAGCATTAACATGTGTTTCAGAGACCAGACACGTACAAACCAAATATGTTTATACTTCTCATCCAACCACAACCAAATTCACTCTATCCGGATGG
Organism: Cololabis saira; assembly: GCF_033807715.1. Lineage (NCBI taxonomy): Eukaryota > Metazoa > Chordata > Actinopteri > Beloniformes > Belonidae > Cololabis > Cololabis saira. The sequence continues at coordinate 5,158,950 of NC_084602.1, forward strand.
CACAATTTAACTGGATAGTTTTTTTTTAAAGGCCGAAATGAAATAGAGTAAGGCTGTTTTTAAAACGTAAGGAGTAAAAAGTAAAGATAATTGCGTGAAAATGTAAGGAGTAAAAGTTAAAAAAAAACCGTCTGAAAAATAATTACTCCAGTGAAGCATACACAACCAAAGGTTCTACTTAAGTAAGGTAATGAAGTATTTGTACTTCGTTACTTGACACCTCTAGTTAGAGATTAGTTATACATGCATTCAGAGACGTTATAGTAGGCCACAGACAGATTTCCATGCACTTACATGATGAAGTTACCATAGGCAGGATAAGATTATGTAAATTGGGATGCTCTGATTTGGCTCTCCTCTGAGCGCTCAACCTGTGTAGGAAACACTTTTGAAAAAGACATTAGTATTTTCATACATTTCAGATTCTTTTCTTTTGCGTTATCCAGGCCTACCCTTTGTGGAGGGCAATTAGCAAATATATATTTTGCATGTACCCTGGAGGGAATCCATCAATCTGATCTCGTGACAGACCACAATTCTCTTACTATTATTTGGCTCCAAATTTTGTAGGCAACAGATCTTGGATTTTTGTAAAATCCAGTCGTCATCAGAAGTGTCATCGTCATTTGATTCTTTAATCAGTTTCACCGGATAAAGGTTTTGATTTTATCATTTAACTGGTTCTCTAATTTCATTTTCGTCTGCGTTGTGTTTTTAAATCTTTCCTTAGTAGAGCCATCAGCTTTTATTTAGATCAGTAAGCGAAGCTATTTGGGATTCTGCATTACGGCGTCTACTTTCATCCCTCCAAAAATCTGAGGGAGTTTGAAGTGCTTTTTAGTTATTTTAACAATTTAATACTAACTAAGTAACAAACAAAACTAACAAATAAAACTATCGGTACCGTGATTACCATACATGTATTTAAAGAACTGAAAAACTTCCCAAAAACTTTCCAACTATCAGTCTACCTGAGCATATAAATCATTCCTGTTGATGCAAAGAAGAGCGAGTCAATTCTTGCAGAAATTAAATATACCCCATTTTGGGAGAGCGTGTCATCCCCACTTATAAAATAAAAACAGTTCTTCTACATATATGTCTGTTTCCCACAAGTATCTCAGTGTTCCAAACACTTCTTTTTGGACCTCAAGTCCTGCATATGCTATAAGTCCCACTGGACTACTCAGACCAACATGGCATTCTGGCCATTATTTCCTTAATGTTACCAGAGATATTAAACCTTTTTAGAAGAGCGGGTCAGATTCTTAAGGCAGGAGAAGCAGAACATTCTCACAACACAATCAAATTCAAGTGTTATGAAATTGCCAGCGTTCCTAAAAACATCTCTACAATAACGTTCCCAATAACACAAAATAATAAAAAATAACCCTCACAACCACACAGCGGACGTGACGTCAACCATTCTCCGGCACTCCAATTCACAGACTTTCGACAACAACTCAGCAACAATAATTTGGGATTTTGTAAGTGGATCCCTTTACCTCTAAAATTTTAGATAGAGTCGCTGATTGCGCCGTTGTTCTGGAACAGGAGTTTCCATCGAAGGTCTATTGTCATCCGGGTCACAGCACCAAATTGTTGTGGAATTTATCAAAAACCAGTTCAGAAGTCCGCTCGTGGTATAGAGAGGTTTTTAATCAGTAAGCCGGCGTTCGACATGACCAACTCAGATCGAGTCTGTATTTGGTGTGTCGACCCAGATGGGTTCAGTCAAAGGGTTTTATATACAAAAGTTACAGGAATAAACCAGCCCTAGTGAGAGCCAGTCAGATGTGTGAATCCTTTAGCTTTGGGACCACCCCTGAGGGATCAGGACGTCCGTATGGTCTTTGTCTCTGTGGGGGCTGGAAGTCTCGGCACTCCCCTGGGACTCGAGTGACGTTGTAACCAGATTCTATTACAAGGAGTTTAACAAATGCAGGAATACACGAATCAGGCAAGAGACAAAAAGTAATTTACAGTCGGATGTGAATCGGGCCAAATGTCATTATCAGACATTTGGCATGACTGACACAGACCTCCAAATCACCCCATGGGGTTCTCTCTTGATTCATGTCTGTTTGAACCAACTTCCAGGTGTCGGGATCTGCCCGGGGGTAGGAAGTTGAGTAGCAAGTTGGAGCTTCCTCAAAAGGTTCTTGAGTCCAGTTCAAAGCCCTGCAGGAGGTAGGACTGGGGCGACCTCCCCCTGCAGGGGGCCAAGCTGTCAAAATTCTTCATCACATGTTTGTATTACGAGTTGTTGTAGTTTTATTTTTAAACTACGTAATCGGTGGTGACTTCCCTCTGCTGCAAATCACCTGCACCTACGAGAATAGACTGATTCCACCCTTAAAAACATAGTCTACTGCTCTATCTGTCAGTCACAGATGTTGACATGCAACACTCATAGTGACTTCATTATAACTTCAAAGCTTTTATAGTTTGTATGTGATTGTTTTACTTTGATTTGAAGTTATTCTGTCGTATCCAGTAATTTATCATGCTCTAGTTATCTTTAGCTTCGTCGTAGTGATTTTGTCTTTCGTTGGTGGTTCGTGCCTGACATCGTTCCCTTGGTCTTACTCTTTCTTATCTGTGATCTTTTGCAGATGTTTTGTGTTTCCATAATCACCAAGCGTTCTTCTCCCTTAGCCCTGTCCACTGTACCATGGAGTCCTCTGTGAGCTATGAAGAAGGCCACAGCTCGTATTTTAGCATGAAGAGCTATTAGCTATGGGCCGGTCTTCTCCATTATCGTGCCTGAAGAAGCATCTGGTTGCCTTGAAATGGCAACCACAGTCTGCAGCGCTGCAACGAATGACACGCGAACGTTCTAAGGATCTGGGCACTGCAGGATGAATCCGGACCTGGCTCCTCCTGCGTCTCACCAGGAGTAGTACCTCTGTGCTGTGACTCTACCACCTTCTGCATACATTTCATCTTTGCCTGGTGGATCCACAGGCCATGTCAGTTCATGCTTATCTTGGCACATATTCATCCCATAGTCGTCATCGTGTTTCCATTTCCATGTGTCATCATCCTTATTCCATCCACTGGGATTCTCTTCCAACCTCCCCTGTCTCGGGAATCCCTGGGGGTATGTTTCCTGTAGTACGTTTGTAGCCAGAGCAGGGGTGGGCAATCCTGGATAATTCTCATAAATTACCACTTTATTCTCGTAATATTACGACTTTATTTTCGTAATATTACGACTTTATTCTCATAATATTACGACTTTATTCTCGCAACACTATGACTTTATTCTCGTAATTTTACGACTTTATTCTCATAATATTATGACTTTATTCTCGTAATTTCCTAATTTTTTTTTGTCTTAGTTTGGCCCCAATACTCTGTCATATAGCTTAGATTTATAGTTCTTGGTTTTTTTCCTCTTTAAGAGTGATTTATGTTTTGTAGTCAAATTATTTCATATAGACAGGTTTTTCCTCCATACAGAGCGTTTTGTGTTTGTTTCCTTTTCCTTTTTATTATTTTTCCCTCCTCTTGGAGTGATTATTGTTCTCTCTATAGTCAGAATATAGTGTCTGAGGTCTCCGGTGAATTAAATAAAAGCCTTTTGTTATCTAATATCTCTGCATCTGAGTCCTGTTTGAGTCTCAGCCTGACACCTCTTGTTCAAACACCAGTGAGATGAAGGTCACATGCCAAACTTAACTCCCTTCTCAATCTCTGTATATAAATTGTGCTCAGACAAAACGACAGTTATATTCCAAATGTCACGAGGGGCTAAAACGATATGAAGCGAGGAATACTTTCATCGTTTATATTTTTAGATTAACCTTTAATGTAAGGATGTTAGACTAAACCAAACTAACAACTGTGCAGCTCTGAGCATTAGGGGTGGGCAAAAATATTGATACGGCAATATATCGCGATACATAGTCTCCCGATACGATATCGATATTCAATGTATGTATCGCGATATATTGCCGTATCAATATTTTTGCCCACCCCTAGCTGCACTTTATTTTGTGATTTCAGTGTGGGTGAGACACTGCATTTTATTTTTGTCAGTTTAAGTCAGTGGCAAGTAGCTGTACTGTATTTTTGTGATTTCAATTTCAGTGTGGGTGAGACACTGTATTTTATTTTGAGTATTTTGTATCTAAGAATAATGCACACACTGCACTTTTCATTGTGTTTCAGTGTGTTTTTTTCATGCAAATATGTTGCATAATTAAAATGGAAAGTTTGAATTACATTGTTTTGACTCAATCTGTCCAATGCATTATCACTATCATCTGAGTACATATATACAATTTGGATTTTAAGTTGTGCAATGCATTTTTAAAGTTTTTGTGAACTATGTAGAATATCGCTATATATCGGGATATATCGCATAATCGGGATATCGCAATTTGTATCGTATCGTGGCTCAAGTATCGTGATGCGTATCGTATCGTGAGGTCCTTCCCAATACCCACCCCTACTGAGCATAAGGACAGAGAAGAAGGGATTGGTGTCCAGAGTTGGCATGATGAAAATGCTCACGATGACAACAACACACAGTTATTGAGGCTGTACAGGAAGTTGGAAGAGTACATATTTAACATTGCGACCTGCATATGGTGCTTGATTAAACATGGGGGTGAGGGGGTTTCCAAAGTAATTAGATGTGTTTTTTTAAATAAATATCAGGGTTCCCTGTTTAATTGCATCTGTCAGTATCAACAGAGGGATGTAGAGTGAGCGCTGCAGAGGGGGCTCTGAAAGGTTACAGATTAAAATGCTATGACAGTGAGACTTGGATAGACTTTAAATAATTCATGCCCTGCCATCAACCCCGCGTCAGGCGGATGAGGCAAAGTTGCAGCCTGAGCCGAGCGAGAGGCGGCAACACTCTCTGTGACCCGCCGGATCTGCGGGCTGTGAGCCGGTTGGAAAACCAAATGAGCAACATTTCAGATTCACTAAGGTCATATTTACTCTCGAGTAAAACGTCACAGATGATAAATAACTGTGTAAATGTCTTTTCGCCCATACAGTACGTGCTTCAGTTCTGGCTTAAAAAAAGAAATCAGGCGCATGTTTCCCATTTAGATAAATGTCTCTAATGTTCTTGACGGTGATCACGATCATTGAGTCTGAGTTATTATGGGTTATTTAAACACAGATTAAATATCGTATCTTTATAGATTTGTCAAATGTATGTGTGGTTGGTTTTAACTGTGATGATATTTTGACAAGGATGTCCGGGAACAGAGACCATTAGCCGTTACGAGATATTAGCTTGTCAAATAAGGGTACACTGCAAAAACTCAAAATCTTACCAGGAATATTTGTCTTATTTCTAGTTTCAATTTTCACCTGTTTAAAGTAAATTTTCACTTGAAATAAGTAGAAAAAAATCTGCCAGTGGGACAAGATTTATCTTCTCATTACAAGCAAAAAAATCTTGTTCCACTGGCAGATTTTTTATACTTATTTTAAATGAAAATCTACTTGAAACAGGTGAAAATTGTTGTTTTTTCCAGTGATGAGTCATCTCAATGAACTGAGGCAACACTGGAAAGAAATGCTGTCGTATTTAAGTTGTATTTACTCACCTTTAAGACCCTGAGGTCCAGTTTCATTAATTCCTGATGCACAGAAGTCTTAAACAAATCTCTTTCACATGATTTCATATCTACGATATCTATGAGTCTACGATAAAGAATAAGAGGATTATGTATGCTTGTGACACAGGGGCGCCTCCAAACATTTTTCCTAGGGGGGGGCCAGATGAGGCCACTTAAATTCTTGAGGTGGACACCAAACTTAAAGCCATCATTACAGGATTTTATTATACTGTTGTAGTATACAGGCTCGGAAATACTGAAAGAAATGCCTACTGATATACTTAGGTTAATTGTGTTACATTTAATGTTACTAATGGTCTAATGTGCATAGACAAAGGGCCAATCCCAATGTTCACCCTACTTTCTACCACTAGCCCTCACCCACTACCACTAGCCCTGAAAATAGGTAGGGCCCTTGTAATGTTCCCTAGGGATTGGGACACCACTTGCTACGTCACTGTGTGGTTTACGTTCGGGTACGTAAGCGACTGCGTAGTTACGTTTGCACAAACGTCACACCATATCAGGAAGCTGAGAGCTAAAAGCTGTTTTAATTTCAGCTGTAGCGCTGTTAATATGCCACTTTATTAAGTTTTAATATTTTTTTCAGGCGTAAAAGTAACCGTTAAGATCCCCAACCTGGGCTCAGTTTATCCAAATAACGCCTGTTAAGAAATTTGCTGGGATGTTTTTGGGGATGAGAAGAGCCGCCGGCTCGGGAGCTGATTTATGGTTCCACGTTAAATCGACGCAGGCGCCACGTACCCTACGCCGTAGGTTCTGCGTTGGTGTAACGCAGAACCATAAATCAGCCTTTATTCTGGCGAGATCTGAAGATACAACGCAACAACGACCAAGCGAGTGATTATGTACATTCACTGAGTGAATATTATGAAAGTAAAATATATATTTCTTGCTAGAAATGTAATCAAAACGCGGTTTTATGCAGAAACTAACTCAAAATATTGATTCACTAAAAATTAGAAATGTCCGCCATGTTTTTTTGTTTTATTCAGTCTGCAAATGATGACGCAAAGCATTCTGGGAAATTTTTTCTAGCCCTCCGTCGCAAAGTCAGTATCTGAAATCCCTAGCTTTTAAGGGCTAGATTGATACCCCCTAACCCTAGATATGTCCACTATCCCTACATGCAAAGAGGAATTGGGACACCACTACCCTCACGGGAACGCACAAAATTTAAGGGTAGGGCTGAAAAGTAGGAGTAGGGGGGATTGGGACTGGCCTTAATAGTACTACTGTGAGTGATTGCAGATCAAGAGCGGCTTCCTGGGCTTGGCTGGCTGTGCATTTGGCCCAAATGATTTGATGATACAATCTATTTGACCGGCAAGTGTTTTTTTTTTTTTTTTTATTGAGGCAAGTGGGGTGGCCAGCAAATTTGTATTTGGGCCGTGGCCACCCCTGGCCACCCCCTGGTGGTGCCACTGTTGTAACATGGCTGTATCTATGATTAATGCAGAGTGGACTGGTTGTGAAACAATGGTACCTGTGCTTGTCAAACAGCTGATGGGTGTTCACCTCCGAGCCTTTAAGAATTCATCCTGTACAGTCTGTACACTCGCTCAAACGTACCTCCATTCCTTCTTCCTTCCCACTCCGGGCTCCACCTGCAGAGCCACCCCATCTAAAATTGATTATAGTGACATTTACTATTCATAGAGGAGGTTGCTAGAGTAACCCAGCGCTGTGCTGCATGTTTGAGTGGAGCAATACTCCCAAACAAATGAAGTGGTCCACTTCACCGAGCAGCCGCGTACCGGAGCTGAGCTGGTTTTCAACATGCATTTGGCTGGAATCGTGATTGTTTTCTGATGCTCCATGCTATGAAAAGGAAAAGTTTGAGGAAACAAAACAGACATAAAGTGATTACCCAAAAATTAACATTCTTGTATTTCAACTAAGCTCTTTTCGTACATAAAGCCCAGTATTAACAATTGTCAAATCATTTCTGATCTTGTCATTTGCTTTTCTAAATGCAGGGATTCGTCCGTTTTAGGGCAGGGGTGTCCAACGTTGGTCCTCAGGCCCCCCTGTGCGGCATGTCTTATGTTGCTTTGCATCAGTAAGTCTGATTCTAATTTACAGTCGTCACCAGCTTGTCATCAAGGTCTGGACAGCTCTTTTGATGACGCCATCATTTGCATCAGGGTGTGTGGAAGCAGGGAAGCAGCTAATACATGCAGGATAGGTTCTCTCGAGGACCAGGGTTGGAGAGCCCTGATCTAAAAGATGCAGGACAGTGGGGCCAGAGGACCAGGGTTGGGAAACACTGAGCTCAGATGAGAATTAGAGCCTCAAATCCAAGACTACGGTCCTCGGTCGGAAAAAGATGGAGTGCCCTCTCCGGGTTGGGATTCAGATACCGCCCCAAGTGGAGGACTTCAGTAGGGCCGGTGTCCTGCATGTTTTAGATGTTTCCCTGCTTTAACACACCTGATTCTAATTAATGATCGTCATCAGCTTGTCATCCAGGGCTGCACAATTCTGTTAATGACACAGGAACTATCACGGTGCAATGAAGCAGGGAAACATCTAAAATCTGCAGGGACACCGGCCCTCGAGGACCAGGATTGCCCACCCCTGATCATAACCAAGAGAGAAATTAACTTCCCATGTAACTAAATCTTGTTTTAACTGGGAAATTTTGCAAATAATACTACATATTTAGACAAACACTAATGCCGCTTTTCCACCAGTACCTACTCAGCTCTACTCATCTCAGCTCAGTTCGACTCAACTCGGCCTGGTTTCTTTTCCATAACAATTCAGCACCTGGAGCAGAAGTAGGAGGTTGGAGAGAAGCTGCTGTGACGTATTTGATTGTGTATCTAAACGAAGAAGACAACAACACTAAAGATGTAGAACCTGGAGGAGATGATAGATGTGCTGCTGGATCTGTGGCTTGTGTTTGATATCAAGTTAAAAAATTAGAGTGAGAGAAGCTTCAAGCTTGTATGTTTGTCTCGGCGCTGCTGAAAAGTCAGCTGGAGCCGTGAGCAGCTATGAAGTGACAGAGCTCCTGGTAGATCTGGTCGTTCCTTATCTCCCGTCTAGATCCCTTTTTAATTCTCTCCTCAGCACCAGGTTTATGAACATCTGACCCTCAGAGTTGGATCATGAAACAGACTTTTGCTGCCATTGCTGGTTAAATAAAATGAACAAGAAGCCGCGAGTCGCTTTTTCTCTGATTTCCTCCTCCTGATTCAGACGTCTGACTCCAACCCCCCGACCAATCGGTGGCTTGTAGTGTGATGATGTCAGATACAGCCGACTCAGCAGCTTAGAACCTCGGCAGAATAGTTACAGAAAAAGTATCTACTCGGAACGTTAGACCTATAGTGGGAGAGAACCAAACCAGGGTGATGTGAGTCGGGCTGAGTAGGTACTAGTGGAAAAGCGCCATAAAAGAAGTGTTATTACATGACAGCACATGGGAAAGCATCTCCAGCGCTCTGCAGTGTAAATTATTGTGCATCTTGGGGCTTTTGTATCTGGGTACATTTTGTGCAGCTTAATCAACCTCGCTGACAAAAATGCATGTGACAGTCAGTTTATACGGGAAGGCAGTGTACCTGGAAAATGTGGTAGGGTCAGAGCCGGATTAAATAAATGGACTACACTAGGCAGACTGTGATTTTTGGGCCCCCCTCCATCGATGTTATTTATGAAATCTTACACTTACCAAAGTTACTAATAAAACTTAATTCACATTTTACATAGCATAGTCATAGTCAAGTTGGTTCTTTGTATTCCAAAATAAGTCATGTGTTGTATATTAAACAGTCTATCAGACTATTTTTAGATTTGTATTATTTATACGTTATTACAATGCTCTATTAAATGCTATTAAATTATCCTTATCTTATCGATTGTGAGCATTTTGCAGAAAATCTTAATTAAATGTGTTAATTAAATGTGTTGATTAAATTGAATAGTTAAATAAGAAGTCAAATCTACAAAGACCAATACAATTTGCAGTAAGACAAAGTGTGCTGTAGTATGTATGTCTGTATGTGTATATGTATGTATGTGTATGCGTATGCAGAGCCGTTTGAGAGATTTGCGAGGCCCTGTGTGAAATAGCCAGGGGGGCCCTCGCGCGTGAGCATAGCGAGCGCGCGCAAAATTTTTGGGTTTTTCGGGTCGGATCGGGTGTCTATATGCGCAATTTTAACTCTCCAATTAGCAAAATACTGGATACCTTCCCCTGCCTCATCATCATCTGGGCTTACCTCGACGCGGGGCCCCATGGCTGCTTGAGACCCGGGCGGATCGGTGATTTTTGTAACAAATTTATCAAACGTGCCTTTCAGAGAGGCATTAAACTCTTCCATTTTCTTTTGTTTTTTTCTTTTTTCATCCCCTGATGGAAATTTCCTGAATCTGTCTCGTTCTCTCGACATTGTGTGACAGTTTGTTCCAACTCCCCCGTCTGGATCAGACTAGCTTGTGTCTGCGCTTGGTCTGATCAGTTGTATTGAACAACAGACACGCGTCATCATTGCACATATATTTATTGATATGCACAGACTAGTACACATTTAGGTCTGTAATGGAACGTGACTGTTGATATTTATAAGTAAAAAAAAAAAAAAATTGGGGAAAAAAAAAAAAACGGCCCATAGCGCCAGGCCCCTTGGGGCGCCAGGCCCCTTGGGGCGCCAGGCCCCTTGGGGCGCCAGGCCCCTTGGGGCCCAGGCCCTGTGCGGTCGCACGGTTCGCACATCCCTTGCGGCGGCCCTGTGCGTATGTATGCGTATATATATATGTATGTATACTAAATATAGTAATAATGCACATATATATATGCCTTAGGTTTTTACCGGCATGTTATCAACCATTAATATGTGTGCAGACAAAAAAAAAAAAAAAAAAAAAAAATTTTTTTTTTTTTTTTTTTTGTCCCTCTGTCTGGGCCCCCCCCCTGTCGGGCCCTAGGCACGTGCCTAGTCTGCCTTTGCGTTAATCCGGCTCTGGGTAGGGTTATGTGGGATCTGGCAGCTAGCAGCATGCATCAGTCTCCACTGGCACCAAGACGCTGGCTTACAAAGCCGCAGGACAGATGATGGGAGAGTGGAGAGACATCTCGTAGATGGACACAAGAAATGTGTGCCATCAAGCTTCTGGTCTGATGTTTGCTATTCTAGTAGTTTGTATTTCTCTCTAGATCACCCCTAACTTCCATCTCCTACATCGCAGGCACCGTGAAAACCAGTGTCACCTGAAGTTAGAATTTAATTCAGATGGAGGTGATAATAAATAGTGGGGGGGGTTCTAGTCACAGTGTTTTCTTAGGCAAGAACAAATCAAATTTGTATTTATTTATTTTTTCCCCATTGTGTGGGCGTCAATCTCAGAGGCCTCAGAGGACGCAAAGCTTCTTGCTGGCAGTCGTGCAAATAACAAGAGCCCTTCATACAATCAAGTACACAGCATCTCCATATTATTCAAGTGTTTCATCAACTCATGCAGTGTTTCATCACTTTGGCCTGTCAAGAAAATCTTCCTTCTCCATGTGTTGTTTGGTACTTTACTAACATTAGTTTCACATATAAGAACCTGGAGTTTGTCATCTCAGCTTAAAACAGGGACACGTGAAGTTTTACAGCCAAGAGCGCCGTTTTCAGGAAGGGATGATCAGTGAGCGACGTACAAATACAAGTAGACGAGTCCCAGATGTTGGTGGAAACCTGACAACCCATGAAAACTCAGAAGGCTGAATTTAACAAAACGATTAGGGTTAAAAACATGTCATTTATTAGGGCCTGAGCACTTACAGTTCGAAGGCCCTATTGTATTTGTAAGAATTTTTTTTTTCTTTCTTTCTTTCTTTTTTTTTCTGACGAAAGGAGGGCCTTTTTGCCCCCCGAAACGTGCCCCAAAAGTCACCAAATTTTGCACGCAAGCCAGGCCTGACGATAAATGTGATATTTGCATTAATGGGCGTGGCCTAACGGCTCAACAGCGCCCCCTAGAAAACGTTGTGCCTCAAGCCCCACAATACGGTTTGACGTACATGCACGAAAATCGGTACACACCTGTATCATGTCGCAACTTAAAGCAGCACAATGTAACTTTCAGCTTTTGTTGAGTTTGGCGGCTCCTTTGGACAAAAGTGGTAGTGCTTTACCAGAAAGAACACTACGTTTCCCGTGAGCACCAGCGCGTACTGCCGGAAAACTCCTGCGAATGAAGACGGGACGGACTTTCAAAACTACTTTTCTGTTTCACCAACAGATGGAACGCAAAAAAAAGATGTTAAACTGCTGGAAAGGAACAGGAATTTACCGGGATACCTTAAACAAGGGAGCCAAGGAGCGGTATATGGAGAAAATAATGATTATTAACGGGTTGGGTCCATATGAAATCCCTATCAAAGAGTGGAGCTCCGATGAGGATTTACTGCCGCAGTTCTGCACAACCCACGTCTTAGGCTACCTTGTTTAGGAGTGTTTGGCAGCTGCTTTGGTAAATGTTTGACTCGCCATGTGTTTCAATAAATTTGTATAATAGTACAACATGCAGTACAAGTTTTGTATTACCCTTACTTCTCTTTTCTTTTTTTTTGACCGCTATATTATGCTGAAGAGGCTCCGAGGCGTGAGCAATATTTTTGTTTTCCTCGTGAGATAATTTTTTTCCTCTGCAGCTACAAATAAGAGTTAATATCTTTTCCTCAACAAACTAGTTTTATCTGAAGATTGGGGTTAATCTCACCGCAGAGAGCTGGCCAGCAACTGCGTTTAGCTTTCCATATTTGATAGTTCCTACTTTCTGCCCTACCTTTTGAATGGTTTGACATAAAGAGTCGTGGCTGGTTTCATCCACTAAATGTCCAGGCCTGAAGAATCTACATACAAGTCATACAAGCTTCCACTGCAGCCTGAACATGCACAAGGATGCGAGGGCCCGTTCACCGCTTGCAGCTTTAATTCTTATTTTTTATTTAACCTTATTTAAGCAGGTAAGTCAGTTGAGAACCGTTTCTCATTTACAATGATGACCTGGGCAAGAGGCAGCACAAAGAGTCAAACACATACAATCACAGTGAAACAAGCAATCAAACACCATATACAGTATAAAAAACACACAACACATAACAAAAATATGAGTAAAAAGTGGCAGCACTGGTCCAGAAGAGTTACAAACATGTGCAATGATCCCAGATGAATGTTGGGAGTGTATTTTTGAAGTAGGACAATGGGATGAATGTGTGAAGTTGAGGTGTTTGCTGCAGATGATTCCAACCACTAGCAGCAGCAACTGAAATTAATTATGACCAAAGGAGGTGCAGGCTTTTGGAATATCCAGGTTAATGTAACTGCTTGAACGTAGGTTCCGATTACTATTGATATTAAGTAGTGAGCCAAGATATAAAGTTTCCAGTGATGGTTTTGTAGATGAAGTGATACCAGTGGATCAGTCTACTGGAGGGAAGTGAGTAGAGGTTAAAGTGATGGGTATTAAAAGGAGCACCTGTAACAAAGCGGATGGCGGTGTGATACAGTAGATGACGTCAAGTTTGTGAAGAAGAGTTGTAAAAGATTAATTAAACATCAAAACATGTTTTAAAATAGTTCACCTTTGTGGTGCGTCGGTTCTTCTATTAGTGAAACATCTGTTCTAAAAGGGAAAGGTTGGTCTAGATGGCAGCATATGTGGGATCAGCACGGCTGGCACCTTCACCGGTGTGCAATCATCCATTGCCATGTGAACTAATGCAGCATCACAGCTTCTGGCTTTTGAGCTGTTTGATGATGAGAAGCCGCGCCGCTCCTCTCCCTTCACCAGCGGCGCCTGTGGTAGCTGTTACTTCTGCAGAAAATGTCAAACTTGGTGACATATGACAACAGGACAGTTTTCCACTGCACCTTCGGCCCAAGAGAGTGAATCTACTTATTTTTGACATAGTAGATTCACATTTCTCAGGCTATTATATATATGGTTTCAAAGGCTTGTGTGCCCGTTGTGCGTTTCCCTGTGTTTTTCTTATTGCAGACTAGCACCGGATGCCATCCCTCAACGCCCCACCCCCCCGTCACATATGTTTATATTAATTATAAAAAAAGTGTATATATATATATATATATATATATATATATATATATATATATATATATATATATATATATATATATATATATATATATATATATATATATATATATATATTATATATGTAATATATTCAATTGATTATATATTAAAATGCATATATATGCTTTAGGTTTTTACCAATTTGGTATTAACCATTCATATGTATGCAGACAGTTATTAAACTTTTTTTTTTAAAGAGACAACTCAAACAGTGTTTCCAGAGCCCAGACTGATAGCATTTAGCACTAAACCAGCATGTTTAGATGTTTTCCTGCACACACACCTGCTCACTCACCTACATACCGGTACTCACCCCACAGATAATCTCAGTAGTCTAGCTTTGATTCAGTCTCAAGGACCTGAAATGGTTGATGTTTGGTTCTCTGCCTGTTCTCATGTCTGTTTGTTTGTTTTCTCTCTTGCAGATTCCAAAGGCTTGTGTGCCCGTTGTGTCTTTTCCTGTGTTTCTCTCATTTCAGATTTGCACCAGATGCAAGTAATTTGAAATCCTCAACCCCTCCCACACCTTCACCCCCCACCCACCCCCCGATCCTATACATAAATATATACAGTATGTTTAAAAAAAAAAGCTTCATACAATGATGAGAAAACTGGGCTTCTGGCCTGTTATTGCTGGTATCTCTGAGTATTAAAAACAAAAAAAGATGTTTTCCTGCTTCAGCACATCGTGATACAAGTAGCTTTGTGATTATCAGAGTCGTGCAGACCTTGATGAGAAGCTAATGAGGACCTTTAATTAGAATCAGGTGTTTACAGTTAAAACCGGGGCTTAGTTAGCCACATGCTAACTGGCAGTGCGAAGTGTCTGTCAGTGTTTTTGTAAACATGTTGTCTTTGTCACCTTACTCTCAGTGGTACAAAGTATTAGGGTCATGCAAAACATATTTGAGAGGGGAACATTTTTTTTTTATTGTGCACTTCGAGAAAAAAGTTGAAATGTCGAGAAAAAAGTCGAAATGTCGAGATTAATATTGAAATACAATTTCGAGAAAAAAGGCGAAATGTTGAGAAAAAAGTAAAAATGCGAGAAAAATGTCGAAATGTCGAGAAAAAAGTCGAAATGTCGAGAATAAAGTACAATTTCGAAAAAAAAAGTCGAAATGTCAAGCTTAATATTTAAACTAAGTTTCAAGAATAAATTCCAAATGTCGTAAATAAAGTCGAAATTTCGCCTTTTTTCTCAACATTTCAACTTTTTTCTCGAAATTGTACTTCCAACATTAATCTCAACATTTCGACTTTTTTCTCAACATTTCGACTTTTTTCTCGACATTTCAACTTTTTTCTCGAAGTGCATAATGAAAAAAAATCTTCCTTCTCTAAAATATTATTTTTATTATTCTCCTGCATGGCCCTAATACTCTTCCGTACAGTGGCCATCAGGTCTCATCAGGTAACAAAGAGACTCTCTCTTGACAGCACTGATTACACTTCTACACAAACAAAGAAATAATCATCTGTGTGTGTTGAGAGGAAGCATGGAGTAACTACTTCTCAATTACCTTTGCTTTCTTTGGTTCAATTATTGCTCACAGTTTGATCTCCATGATGCATTTTGTCAAACATCAGCTGCATTTAAATGTGTTCTGTGCATAATCTGAGTTCACAGTAGCTTTACTTGTCCATGGTATGTCAGACGTCAAATAGACACATTTTGCAATCCATTTGTGGTGAGTTATAAGCAGACAGCATGGGCTGTTGAAGGTGCAGGGAGGGTGTGCGTTTCCTCTGCCTGTCACAGACCCATTTGAAAGACCCGTTTGAAGCCAGCGGGAGTGGGAGATGAAAGTCCTGGCACAGAGCACTTCGACATCATCAAAACAACTCCCTCACAACGCTCAGTGCCTCTAATGGTTCTGTTAAAAGGTACTTTTAAACACCGGGATGTAAAAGTGGCCGCTGGCATCATCTGTGGGCTCTTTGTTTCAGACTGAACATGAATGAACTCAGTATACGGTCATGGAACCAGACAGTAATGGTTATTTACCGTCACCGAGATGGATAACAATCTGAGAACATCATCAGTTTGTTGCCAAGCTTCTGTCTACACTAATTTTAGTTAATTAAGGCAAGTGAATGGTAAATAAATACAGTCCTGTCTGAACTGAATCAAAGTGTGAATTAGATTGATGTAAGAGCGGGGCTTATTGTGAGAGATGATCATTATTCCTATACTATTCTGTTGTGATAAGGTGGGAATAATGCTGCCACTAGCAGGAATTCCTGAAAACTAAAACGGGTTGAGACTCATGCAGAACTGAGATCTGTTGCAGTTCCTCAGCTGGCCGCCGGAGGCTGCAAGAGTAAAGCTACTTTCACATAGAACGGG
The DNA here is from genome assembly GCF_033807715.1 of Cololabis saira. NCBI lineage: Eukaryota > Metazoa > Chordata > Actinopteri > Beloniformes > Belonidae > Cololabis > Cololabis saira. Next base: position 5,175,006 of record NC_084602.1, read on the forward strand.
CAACACCGCAAGGGTGGCGCAGAGTCGGTGCAGGTGGAGCAGAGTTGGCGGTGAGAGGAGGCAGACTCGGCGCAGAGAGGGGGCAGACTCGGCGCAGAGCAGCGCGCATATTCATTGCATGTTGCTTGGCGACCCGAAAAAAGGTTTTTCCGGTCTGGCGCCGTTTTCCCATTCATTGTGTATGTGCTGCCGCTGCGCAAGGGGCGCAGGGCTTTGCACCGAGGTCGGCGGCATGCAACAGGGCGCACGCCGCCGGGTTGCCGCGGCAGCAAGAGCGCAAGACGGCACAAGACGGCACAAGACGGCGCAAGACGGCCCAAGCTGCCGCTGCGAATTGAACATTTTTCAATTTCACCGTGCGCCCTGTGACGGCATCTTGGCGGTGTCCAATAGGAGAGAAGGTGCTGGAGGGAGAAAAAAAACGTGCAGCTTGTAGATCAGAGACGATCAAGATGGAAGAAAGAATGATCTTGGCTGTGAGTCTGTGTGAGGAGCTGTTGGATGAGACTGCAGGCCTATCGGGACATCAATAAAAAGGAACAAAAGTGGAGAGAAATCTCCCAGAATTTTGACATACCTGGTGTGTTTAAAAGTGGTAGAAATGTGATATTCTTTTGCTCTTTTAACAATAAAATGTTAATTTAAAATAAAATATAGCATTTCCATGCCTCATATCAGGATCAATTGAATCATTTATCAATATATGGTTATGAAACTTTTTTTCGGTCGCCAAGCAAGTTGCAACAAATATGTAGGCTACGCGATGCGCGCAGGCGCGCCCTGCTCTGCTCCCGGCTCTGCTCCCTGCTCTGCGCCGTCTCTGCGCCCACCCCGGCAGTGTGCGCGGCGCAAACCGCGTTCTAGGTGAAAGCCGCTTTGCTGCCGCGGCAACCCGGCGGCAACCCGGCGGCAACCCGGCGGCAACCCGGCGGCGTGCGTCCACTTGCGCCCTATGCTGCCGTGCAAACTCGGCGCTGTGCGCCCTCTATGTGAAGGTAGCTAAAGAGCATTGACTTCCATGTTAAAACGTCCAACTTTAAAGCAGAAATAAACAGGTTTACAGCCTGGTTCAAAAAAACGTAAGTAATGGTAAGTAATGGTTTTGAAAACTTAAAGGGGACCTATTATGAAAAACACGTTTTCTCTTGCTTTAACATATATAAAGTGGTCTCCCCTCAGCCTGTCAACTCAGAGAAGGAGGAAAACAACCAAATTCTGCAGTGTCTGTCCAGCCGCCCGGATGATCCGTCCAGTGTGATGTGGATCTACGAGCGGTTCAGATTCTGCTCCTGTCGTTACGTAACAACAGGCGCGATTTACAACGGTTGGCCTCCGATGAGTGAAACCACGCCCACAACTAACTCCGCCGGCCAGAGCTTCCACCATTTTTTCGTAGCGATGTATCGCATCATTCAGGCAGCCAATCGGCACAGTGCCTCATTATCATAGCCCCGCCCAATCAGAATCCTGCATAGATAATGAGGTTAGAGAATGGGAAGATAAAGACATGGCTCAGAGGCTGAATTTCTAATTTATTTAGCAAAAACAATCAAAAGCTTGTTCATAACACATTCAAGGCCTGTTTAAAATAGGTATTAGATGCCATAATAGGTCCCCTTTAACCGAGAATTATATAACGTCAATTCTCAGTTGTCTGAATGTTGAAGGCGTTATTTTTGTATCCAATTAAACTGTAGACGTTACATGTACAATGCACTACTGTTACCTGTCAGCTGAGCTTTGACATCAGAAAGAGAAGTATGCCGCACAGAATTTAATTTAAAAAGAATGACAGAAAGTAGAAAGACCACAACAAATTTCTATCTTTTTACAGATAGAAACAGAATCAAGGTAGAAACGATAACTGTCCCATCTGGGACTGTTTGTTTTATTTCTAGACTGACTAGTTTGCGTATGCGCTATTGGCTGAAGTAGCTGTCCACATGTTAACATGACGCAGTACTGTATGTAAAGTTAGTGTCCGAGGTTTCCATAGAAACATGCCATATGAGAAGGTAGTTTGTTCTGTTTTTTAATCATGTTTAAAGACTGAAAAGCATTTGTAGTGAATGTTGTGAGTTAGGCCATGTGTGCATAATACCTCAACCAACTTTCTCTGTTTGATTTGAAGTTTAGATTTACAAGAAATTGTCTTTGTTTATTGAAACTTTGCTTGTCTATAAAGCGTAATGACGCAGGAGAACAAAAAATCCATTTGACTGGAAAACGTCCTCCTGTTGGATGCTTTTATTTGCATGAAGTTGGACCAAGCTCAAGTTTCTGATGCACTGCCTTCCCAAGATGCTTTGCATAGTGGTTGACATCACCTTTTTATCTTTCCATATGTGAGGGACCAGGTAATCCAAGGACGGGCAGAGTCAGGGTGGGCTTTAAAAAGGGGGCGTTTATTTACACCAAAGTTATAACCAAATGGATAAAATCAAGATCAATCAATCTTAAAAGAGGTCAAAGTAACACAACTGAGCTGACAAACGTAAATAGTGGCTGGACAGCCCATGAAACTCAGAGAAACTTACAACCCATGGTGAACTTGGCTGCTAGATCAGCAGTTTGTTTTTCAATCAACATTCTGTTTTTTAGGGCCTGTCTAAATCAGGGCTCCATCCTAGTATTTAGGCATAAGCTGGTCCTCCCCCTAACAAAATAAAGTTATGAATAGGCCGACTGCATGTACTTAGCCTCAGATGAGCCAAATCTGATGTGTGTTTAATAACTAGCTAGCAGCTGTGCCATCATCGCAGGGTTTCATCGCTCCGAGATCTGAGACTGCAGTTCGCTTAGTTGACATGGTTGTTACGAGTATTAGGGCCATGCTGGAGAAAAAATATTCGAGAGGGGAAGATTTTTTTTTTATTGTGGACTTCGAAAAAAAAAAGTTTAAATGTCGAGAAAAAAGTCGAAATGTCGAGATTAATGTTGAAGTACAGTTTCGAGAAAAAAGTGGAACTGTCGAGATTAATGTTGAAATACAATTTCGAGAAAAAAGTCGAAATTTTGCCTTTTTTCTCAACATTTCAACTTTATTTACGAAATTTCGCCTTTTTTCTCAACATTTCGACTTTTTTCTCGACATTTTGACTTTTTTCTCGAAGTGCATAATGAAAAAAAAATCTTCCTCCTCTCCAATATTATCTTTATTTTTCTCCTGCCTGGCCCTTATACTCTTCCGTAGGTTGTCGAATGGAAGGGAACCGAAATATTTGGTCTCAATGTGCGTTTGTGTTTACAGTTTTAACTGAACCAAATACAGTTTGGTTCAGTTAAAACAAACTCAGCTCCGTCTACTCTGTTAGCGTAGTTCATGTAAGCTGGTCTGGCACTACGCGTGTTGTTGAGCTCAAGACGAGAGGAAAGTCTCCGTTCCTTTGAAACACAGCTTGTGACATTTGAGAGATAATTGACGGTGCGTTTTCTTTCCCTGGCGGCATCTGTCCCTGCAGCACTTCATTCTCCCTGGAGTGACCCAGATTGCTTAGTGCTCTTCACAAGGTTGTCGTCTTAAAAGGTCAGATCCAGAGAGCAAACAGGGCATAAAAGAAATAAGATGGAGATCTTCCCATCCATCTCGCTGTCTGGAGCAAGACACTATTCTGACCTTTAACAGTATATCAGCTTCAACTAAGTGTATGTGGGAGTTCCACTGGTGGTGCCTGTTCATGTGAGTGTGCATACAGGCAGGGAGGAAGAGCAGTCACAAACGGAGCCAGAAGCAGTACGTTTACATGCACTAACAGAAAGTTGAATTGTTGCCCTAATCCGACCAATATTGAAGTTTTAAAAGCCATGTATACACCTTAGTCGGACTGAAGCTCTTGAGATGGAGCTTTTAGTGCCAGATAAAGCGGTCTTGATTAGGGCCCGAGCGAAGGCCCTATTGTATCTGTAGGAATTTTTTTCCTTGGTTTTTTTTTCGTTTTTTTTCCTTCTTCCGACGAAATGAAGGCCTTTTTTCCCCCTAAACGTGCCCCAAAAGTCACCAAATTTTGCACGCAAACCAGGCCTGGTGAAAAATTGTATATTTCATGGTTTGCATTAATGGGCGTGGCCTAAAGGCTCAACAGCGCCCCCTAGAAAACTTCGTGCCTCAAGCCCCACAATACCGTTTGACGTACAGGCACAAAAATCGGTACACACCTGTATCATGTCACACCTTAAAGAAAAGTCTCTTGGCGCCATGGCCGAAACCGAACAGGAAGTCGGCCATTTTGAATTAATCGTGTAATTTTGCCGCAATTTATGCCATTTCTTCGGCCGCTTCTTCGCCCGAACCGTAACGTGCACGCAGGTGTGTTATACATCAAAATGTGCGTCCCGATCCTGCAACGTTGCGCATTACTTTTCTCAGTCAAAAGCGTTACCGTGGCGACGATAGACACCAAAAAGTGCGCCCCCCCCTTCATCTGATTGGTCAATATTTGATAGTCCCTATTTTCTGCAATAACCTTTGAATGGTTTGACATAAAGACTCGTGGGTGGTGTCATCGGACTCGGTTTCGGGTCCTTGAACATAATTGGTGCAAATTAACCCCCCCCTTCTTCTGATTGGTCGATATCTGATAGTTCCTATTTTCTGCCATAACTTTTGAATGGTTTGATATAGAGAGTCGTGGGTGGTTTCATCCGCTAAATGTCCAGGCCTGAAGAATCTACATGAAGTCATACAAACTTCCACTGCAGCCTGAACGTGCACAAGGGTGGAGGACCGTTCATCACTGCTTGCAGCTTTAATTGGAGTTATTTCCGGCATGTATACGCAACCCGCGCTGAGCTGAGCTAGCGACTGCCCCGGGACTCCCCCTTCCGGAAGTGACAACACTGCGAAAGCCAGAATATCAACACAGTTGGAGAAGAAGAAGACGAACAACAATGCAATGCAAAAGTGCGCGTGGCGCCACCGAGCATCGCGGAGTCGAACGCACCTCACTCAATAATCGATTGTCTTCTCATGCATGTAGACTTGGATTTCTCTGAACCTCCAGTTTAATCCTCAACTAGATTGTTGCTAATAGCTTGATTTAGATGTGCATTTAGTTAGAAATTTTTAGTCTAAGTGCTTTTTATTCTCTACAAAAGACCCCATTTGGGCAGCCAACATTTTAAATGTCTGACAGATTTGAAAAAAGAAAACATTTATTTAAATGTAGCTGAGCTTCAAACACAGAGGGACACGATCAGCACTATTATATTATAAGTCTGATATGTGATGACATTAAAAGTATGACATGAATCTGGCTTCATTTCACCACCTCACCGCCTGCGTCGCCAGTTCCCCATATCTTCAAAATGTTCATGCGCTAGGATAAAGTTTGCGTAAAGATACGCAAATTTTCCGTTAGTTTTTGTTTTTTAAGTCCCAACCTTTGTGTAGAAGGTGGCTTGCGCATCTTTCAAGCCCTGTTTTGTGCGCACGCAAGCTTCATAAATGAGGCCCCAGATGACCCTGAGTAGGAGGAAGCTGGTCTGAGTGATGAATGAATGATAGATATTGGTTAAATACCGATAGTCACTAGAGGCCAGAGCCAAGCAGAAGGCAAAGTAAAACTAATATACAGTACTGTAATGTTAATGTCAGACAGAAAGTCTAACGAGTCAGCTTCATCAAAACCCTGAAATCGCTTATTTAATGCAGCATTTTTTTATAACAATGTCCAAGGACAGTAAAGCTGCTCATGCCCTCACTTCAGAATGATGGTAATCCTCCCATTTGGTGAAGTTTCCCACTTAGTGGGAGACTGGTGAGTCATTCATTACAGACATTCATCAACTAAATAGTGGGATTTGCTGTTGTCAAAAACCACGACTCTGACAGCTTGACACATGTCTTCCAGAAAAAATTAGTGGGTTTCAAAAAGTGTATCAGAAATATTTGACTGATAAATTACACAGATGCCAATCATTCCAGCTGGAAATCTTGTTTTCTCTGTGGTCTGTGTTCACAACTGGCAGCTGGAAAAGCCTTCACAGTTGCATTAGATTCTCCAGTAAAACTGACCTGCAGCTCAAAGAAAAGCCTCTCAGATAAGTAATGACTGGCTGTTGGACTATTCTAATCCTACAGATATAAAATGAGACATTTTAATGTAAAATGGGAATAAATATTTGCAGATTTCCATCCATGGTGGATTTGTAAATAAGATTATTTTACCCATGGGGATTCCAGTATGGAATACAGGGAAAAGCTTTCTTTCTCTTCTACTGTGACGTGAATTGCAGCTGTAGCAGATGTTGGGCCTATAGCTTCCTAAAAATAACTGAGCCAAGTAGCATAAATCAAAGGCTGAAATGAGAGCAGAGTTAAGTTTCACTCTACAAGTGAGTTGTGATCGCTGGAAAGGAACAAAGATGCTGCAGCCGAGCCTTTCATGTGATGGCCTACATATGTTATCAGCCGGGTCGCATCTGGAGAGCACGCACAACAAATTCTACTGTCGAAAATTACTTAATTACATCCAGATAAAGGCAATGAACAAAAAAGTCCACATTTATTTCACCATGCTGTTTGACCTGGCAATAATGCCGATAAATGAACTGCCTTTTGTCCTGGCAGACTAGTGTTTTAATTCTAACCCGAGTCATAGCTGATTTTACCTTGAATAAACATTTTTTTTGGAGACTTTAATTGTTTTTATTTATAGTGAAAATGAAAAGTGATGGTTTATTTTTGCTTGTGTTATCATTTTGTTAAAAGAACAGAAATAAAAGCACTCAAAAGAAACAGCATCTCAGCAGCTTCAGAATATTCAGCTGGAATTTGAAACTGGGAGATTCCCCTCATTCTGGTTAATGGTCATCTCCAACCTCTCATCAATGTCTGCACAGCTCTGTTGGTGACACAGACATGTGTATCATGATTTGTTGAAGCAGGGACACGTCAAAAACCTGCAGGACAGCGGCTCTCGAGGACCAGGGTTGAAGACCACCGATTCAAAACAACAAAGACAGCTGTAGAGCTGCTAAAAGCACCATCAACATCAACATCGAGATCAACGTGTTTTCACTACAAAGCAAAAGTCATTCACTGATGTTCCTACTCCACTGCACATTATTTTGCATGTCTCTTGTTGATGCTCTGGTTTCTATGTCACATGCTTTGTTCCTCTGGTTGACCTTTCTGACGGCGTCCAGAGGCAGTTTCAGACTAACCCTTTGTATTAAAGTGGTAAACAAGTAGGATGGGAGGCCAGGCCGCAGTGAGCTACCCACACAGTCCTCCCTCTTGGTAGTGTCGCAGCTTCCTGGTCCATCATCTGTGACTACGTTTACATGCAGTCAATAACCCTTTTCTAACCGGAATATTAGCAATAACCCGGTTGTGCACGGCCATGTAAACACCAATAACCCCTTTGAATAACCAGAAATTGCTCATATTCCGGTTTTTAAAAACCTGAATATGACCCCTGGGTTACTCCTTTTAAAACCCGAATATTGGGTCATGTAAACGCCTAACGGGATTTCTCCATCAAAAGGAACAGGAATTTGTTTTCTGCGCATGTTCTTTTCACAAGGAATTCTGGTCTTTTGAGTCCAGGAAGTTCTTATAAACACGGAGAAACCAAGACCAGGAGGAGACTAACACTTCACAAATGTAATGAAGGATATGAACATTTTGGCATTTGTAGACGGTAGAAAGTACCGAGATAGAGAGATTTTCAAAAAGGTGAACGAAAAGTTGCGCGAAGCAGCATTTGTAGGAACGCCAGACCAGATCAAGCTCCGCTGGAAGACGCTGAAAAAGGAGACACGCACACACGTGTGTGTGTGTTCTCATTTTCTTTTTTTCTTTTTTTTTTACTATATATCATATATGAGGCTGCATGTTTTCATACAGCTTCACGTCGCCAAACTCCATTCCTTCCTTCTGGTCCTCCTGCTGTCCCGCAACTACTAGGTTACATCATCACAACAAACACCATGTGAATCTGTCCAATCTCCGTCCACTTCCTCAGTCCTCTCAGCCAATTACCAAGCAACACCACCTGAAACTGGCTCTGTTCAACACCCGCTCACTCAACAACAAAAGCCTGCTGCTGAATGAATTTATAACGGACAATAATCTGGATTTCCTCTGTCTAACAGAAACCTGGCACAAACCCCTGGACTATTTCTCACTAAATCAGGCCACTCCCCCCAACTTCACCTACATTGAACAAGCTCGCGCTGAGGGGCGGGGGGGCGGTGTTGCAGCAATATACAGAAAGGACATTAAAGCAACCTCCATCCCCATTCCTGTCATTCCGTCATTGGAGCACACTGCCTTCAAACTACCTGGCCCCACTCCTCTTGTCACCGCCGTCATTTATCGCCCCCCCAAACCAAACCCCTCCTTTCTCTCGGATTTCTCCGATTTTCTGACCCAGCTCTGCTCCATCTCTCCCTCTGTTCTCCTCCTGGGTGATTTCAACTTCCACATCAATGATGCAAACTGTAAACCTGCTACTGAATTCCTGGACCTGCTACACTGCCTCAACTTCACTCAACACATCGACTTCCCCACTCACGCCCGCGGCCACACCCTGGATCTCGTCTGCTCCACCGGCCTCACAATAAATCAGCTCTACAGCCTCAACCTCCACGTGTCTGATCACCTGGCAATCACTATGGACATCAACATCCCCATCCCCACTCCCAAAGAATCACGCAAAATATCCTTCCGCAACATCAGATCCATCTCCCCCTCTGCCCTCTCAGCCTCTCTTGCCACTCAGATGTCTGCCTCCCCTCCCCCGTCACCCGACAACTATACACTCTCATCCTGTCTTGATCAGCTGGCTCCCATCAAAACCAAAGCAGTCTCTTTCACACGCTCAGCACCCTGGTACACCCCTGAACTTCACAAAATGAAATCCCGTAAACGTCAACTCGAGCGACTCTGCAAGAAATCTGGTTTAACTGTTCATCAACTCGCCTACTCTGATCATCTCCACCAATACAAGGATGCCCTCAACTCAGCTCGGTCCACCTACTTCTCCAACATCATCCATTCTGACTCCTCCAACCCAAAGGCTCTCTTCTCCACAATCAACAAACTTCTCAAACCCAGTGACAACATCTCCAACTCCTTCACAGTCTCTAAGTGCAACGACTTCCTCTCATTTTTTCAATACAAAATCCAGACCATCTACAGTAACCTGACCACCTCCTCCACCCCCTCCACCTCCCCACCTGTTTCCCCCCCCTCCACCTCTCAGCCCCTGTCTCACTTCTCTCCCATGTCTTCAGCGTCTCTTTCCACTCTCATGATGGGCATGAAAACCTCTTCCTGTGCTCTGGACCCCATCCCATCCACATTTATAAAAAACTGTCTCCCAGCCATCTCCCCACTCATCATCAACATCATCAACTCCTCCTTCAGCTCTGGATCAGTCCCGGACACCCTCAAACTGGCAGCTGTCACCCCCATCCTCAAAAAACCTGGACTCAACCCTGACACCATGAACAACTTCCGGCCCATTTCCAACCTCCCTTTCCTGTCAAAAATTCTGGAACGTGCCGTCGCCACTCAGCTCAACACCCACCTCACCTCCAATGATCTGTTTGAAACATTTCAATCTGGTTTCCGCTCACGTCACAGCACAGAAACAGCCCTCATCAAAGTCACCAATGATCTCCTTCTCTCCTCCGACTCCGGCAACCTCAGCATTCTCCTTCTCCTCGACCTCACAGCAGCCTTCGACACCATCAGCCATACCATCCTCCTTTCCCGCCTGGAATCATCTCTCAATATCACCGGATCCGCCCTCTTCTGGTTAAAATCATATCTCACTAACAGACATCAATTCATCAGCATCAACGACTGCTCCTCCTCCACTGCCCCTCTGTCACAAGGCGTCCCCCAGGGTTCGGTGCTTGGTCCTCTACTCTTCATCCTCTACATGCTCCCCCTTGGCAACATCATCCGCCGCCACCGCCTCCACTTCCACTGCTACGCTGATGACGTTCAACTGTACATCTCCACCAAATCCCTCACCTCTGCAACCCACTCTACCCTGACCAACTGCCTCACCGAAATCAAGTCATGGATGCACTCGAACTTCCTCCAACTCAACTACAACAAATCAGACATGCTCATCATCGGCCCCAAATCCCTCACCAAAACCGCTCACAACTTTACCCTCACCATTGACAACTCCATTCTGTCTCCCTCCACTCACATCCGCAACCTCGGAGTTATTCTGGACAATAACCTCTCCTTCCAACACCATGTCAACCACATCACAAGGACTGCTTTCTTCCACCTCAGAAATATTGCCCGTCTCCATCCATCACTCTCCTTCTCCACCGCTGAAACCTTGATCCATGCCTTCATCACCTCAAGACTCGACTACTGCAATAGCATCCTCTACGGTTCAACTTCCAAGGTCCTCAATAAACTCCAATATATTCAAAACTCTGCCGCCCGCCTGCTCACCCACACCCGCTCCAGAGACCACATCACCCCAGTCCTCCAGAAGCTCCACTGGCTCCCCATCCCTCAACGGATCCACTTCAAAATCCTTCTCCTCACCCACGAAGCCCTCCACAACCAGGCCCCCTGCTACCTCACCGACCTGCTCCACCGCTACACTCCCTCCCGCAGCCTCCGCTCCTCTGACGCCAACCTCCTGTCCCTTCCTGTCAGAACCAAGCACCGGACCTGGGGCGACAGGGCCTTCTCCATCGCTGCACCCACCCTCTGGAACTCCCTCCTCAAACACATCCGTGACTGTACAGACCTCCCAGCATTCAAATCCCATCTCAAAACTCACCTTTACAGAACAGCTTTTAATGTGTGATTAATGTCCTGTGTCATGTTGTGTCCTTATGTACTGTCCTGTGTATTGTAATTTGTACTATGTGTTTTGTTATTAATGTAAAGCGTCTTTGAGTGCCCTGAAAAGCGCTATATAAATAAAATGTATTATTATTATTATTATTATTAATATCTCATATATAATTATTTGATTATATATATATTTTTTTTTAATTAATTTATTTATTTTTTTTAATCTATTATTAAGATATATCAGCCATGCTAAGATGAAGATCCTGAGATCAACTTGCATCTTGAATTCTCTCATCTCAGATTACAAGTAGACGGCTCTAAGAAGAGGTTTGAAAGCACCATGACGCATTAGGATCCATTAAGCGTCTTTGAGAAAGCGCTCTATAAATAAAATGTATTATTCTTTATTATTATAAAGGCCAAGCAGGCCGAGCACACCGAGAGGGGCTGCAGTCTGGGCTGCGTACGGTCAGCGACGTGTTTTTCAGAGCAGTAATGAAGGAAAGCCTGCTCAACTGACATCCTCTGCACAAAGCCAGGGATTCATATGCATGTCTTTACAGAATAAGAGGGATTTATCCAATCACAAGAGCTCACTTGAGCCTCATGTGGTGATTTTCTAACACCAGGAGTAAAGAGCATGTCCATGTGCAATGCAGGTGCCATTAAGACTCTTCTTTTCTGTTATAACGTAAAAGACTTCAAAAGCCAGAACATACCTAACCTTTGCAGTTCAAACCACAGGGACGAGGAATTTCAAAAAGGACAGATACAGGAAATTTCAAAAGGTTTATTTCTTCTGCAATAAGTTATGCTTCTAGTATTTAAAAAAATACAACGGGGACAAGCAACAGCCATCTAAAATATACTGTTTCTTTAGACTTCAGTAACAAAATGGACTGTCTTGAAATTCCAGTGAACATATTGCTATAATGTTGTGAGGAAAACATCACATTTACACCCCCTTTAACATCTACTGTATGAACATAGAATAGTAAAGAAAGCCATAACATCAAATAAAGACATAGATTTGTTCTTAATCAAATACTCTGATACACTTTTTACAAAATGAGACAAAGATCACCAAACTACAGCACTTTTACAGCTTGAGTAAAAACTACCATTAGTGGCTGTATGGCACACAAAAGCTGGATGCTTAACACAGTATTTAGAAAACACCTGTCCAGGTCTCGCTGCAAATGAAAAGCTCATCAGGTGAATCCTTATTTACAAAGCCGGAAGTGTGACTGCAGGTGTGATGGAAGGGAGGACACAGAAAACAAGTTTTTATTTTAATGCAGCCAACTTCTCATCTAAGTCAAACTGTGATGTGGGAAAAAAATATGACAGAGTGGAATAGAGGGTCTGCATTGACGTCACTTCCCCAATTACGCCCCCTTACTCACACTGAGTGGCAAAACATCAGCAAAAATGGCTGCAACTAGTGGAGAAGACGGGATAACAGCTGATTATCGGCTTAAATTAAAGGCAGTTGGACTTAACAGTGACCCGTACAGTTACCCCAAGAACCAGTGGTCCATGGACATTAATATTTGATACAGTTACCAAGAACCAGTGGTCCATGGACATTAATATTTGGCCACCAATCCAGTTTCCTGATATTTATATGTACTTAATTTCTACACCGGGGAAATACACGAAGCAAAGCTTGAAGGCAAACAAAAGTCTTGATGCTTGGTCCTACTTCAAGGCAGGATTTGTTGTAGAAATTAAAGTGATTAACGTTTAACGTTAGCTACCCAAAAATCCAACATTAGCTGATACAAAATGGGAACCGCAAATCCACGTTTCGGTGTCTGGAATCCAGTTGTTTCTGTGAATTGCAGCGATCCATTTGTCTCTCTTAAGCTTATTTTTCAGCAGTCTGTAAAACGATAACTCTGATTTCTTGCTAACCCTATGAGTACAGTCGATCGCACAACAGCTCTTTCCCATTTTAGATGTTTTCCAGTTGCTCAAACTGAAAGTCTTTCTGACACTCAGTCTTTCTGACACTCAGTCTTTCTGCCACTCAGTGGACGTAACCCGCTGTGATGCCGCATCTGTGACGCCATGCGCATTCCCTCTATATTGGTCCCTTTTTATTGGCCAGTATTAACGTACATGTTTCTGAACAAAATCCTTTACTCTGAACGTGCTGACAGGACTCGTTTGGGAATCAATTTCTCTACCATCCTCCCTTCCTAATATTTCTGTCCTTAAAGGTGCTGATCTGTGAGGTCTGGTTCCCTCCGGTCCAGGTCCAGACACGCTCACAGTCACGTGTGTCACCGGAGGAGAGTGTGTTCAGTCCTGCATCTGCACCCCGGAGGCCTCTTCACCCTCTTCACCCTCTTCACCCTCTTCACCCGCTCCGCCGCTCGCCTCCTCCTCGTCTGGAACAACATACACACTCTGGATTAATGGTCCTTTTCATGGTTTTATACTTGTGAATGTCAAGGTTGGAAATCAGCTTGATAATAGGCCAAGTTTGAACCCCTCACAATGCAGCAAATATTTTCATAGCACACAGCATCAGTTAAAGGGGGGGGATGGAAATATAGTTTTTGTTTTAATATGGTTTCTGTAGGAGGACAAACATGACACAAACATTCTTAACATTTTCCAATGCTGTAAAAATGTGTAGAATAAATACAAAATTTCAACATTTCTGTTAACGAAGATTTGCGTCATAGCCTGCGACACACGTTTCTACCAGCAGGGCGGCGCCAGGCAGGTGGCTGTTTCTTGGACCGAATCATTTGCATTCATTGCAGACCTATTTGCAGACTTCAAAAACAATACAGACTCTCTCCGCTAAGACAGTGAAGGAAACGGCCTTTAAAATGACAGGTAACGTCACCGACATAAATTCAGCACCAGCTACTCAATTATTGTGTTGAGTCGTGTGATGTGATCGAGATTGAGCAAACTGAGCTTTTATGTAGGTATGTGAACTCTTGTGTATTTGTAGCCAACTTAGTCATTGATAGTAGGCTAATATAATTAATATAGATACATACAGCATGTGTTGCCTTCATTCTAAGGCTTATACAAGACTTTACATTTTTTGCGGCTCCAGACATATTTGTTGTTGTTTGTGGATCTGGAGAAGGCATTTGGCCGCGTCCCTCGTGTCATTCTGTGGGGGGTGCTCAGTGAGTATGGAGTCCGGGGCCCTTTATTAAGGGCAGTCCGGTCTCTGTATGATCGGAGCAGGACTTTGGTTCGCATTGCCGACAGTAAGTCAGACTTGTTCCCTGTGCATGTTGGACTCCGGCAGGGCTGCCCTTTGTCACCGGTCCTGTTCATAATTTTTATGGACAGGATTTCTAGGCGTAGCCAGGGGCCGGAGGGGATCCGGTTTGGGAACCTCAGGATTTCAATCTGTGCTTTTTGCAGATGATGTTGTCCTGTTGGCTTCATCGGACTGGGACCTTCAGCATGTGCTGGGGCGGTTTGAGGCCGAGTGCGACGTGGCAGGGATGAGAATCAGCACCTCCAAAACCGAGGCCATGGTTCTCCACCGGGAAAGGGTGGCGTGCCTTCTCCGGGTGGGTGGAGAAGTCCTGCCTCAGGTGGAGGAGTTCAAGTATCTCGGGATCTTGTTCACGATTGAGGGAACGATGGAGCGGGAGATTGACAGACGGATCGGTGCAGCGCCCGCAGTTATGCGGTCGATGTACCTGTCGTGGTGAAGAGGGAGCTGAGTCGAAAGGCGAAGCTCTCGATTTACCGGTCAATCTACGCACCTACACTCACCTATGGTCATGAACTTTGGGTAGTGACCGAAAGGACGAGATCGCCGATACAAGCGGCCGAGATGAGTTTCCTCCGCAGGGTGGCTGGACGCTCCCTTAGAGATAGGGTGAGGAGTTCAGTCACCCGGGAGGAGCTCGGAGTCGAGCCGCTGCTCCTTCACATTGAGAGGAGTCAGCTGAGGTGGCTTGGTCATCTGTATCGGATCCTCCTGGACGCCTCCCTACGGAGGTGTTCCAGGCATGTCCCTCCTCCCTAGGGAGGTGTTCCAGGCATGTCCCTCCTCCCTAGGGAGGTGTTCTAGGCATGTCCCTCCTCCCTATGGAGGTGTTCAAGGCATGTCCCTCCTCCCTAGGGAGGTGTTCCAGGCATGTCCCTCCTCCCTAGGGAGGTATCCAGGCATGTCCCTCCGGGAGGAGACCCCGGGGAAGACCCAGGACACGCTGGAGAGACTGTCTCTCGGCTGGCCTGGGAACGCCTCGAACTCCCCTGGAAGAGCTGGAGGAAGAGATGGAGGAAGAGATGGAGGAAGTGTCTGGGGTGAAGGAAGTCTGGGCATCTCTGCTGAGGCTGCTGCCCCTGGGAACGGATAAGCGGCGGACGATGGATGGATGGATGGACATATTTGTTGTTTTGGTCCAATATGGCTCTTTTAACATTTTGGGTTGCCGACCCCCTGAGTTAAACCCATCCAACACATTTTCAACACTTATTTATTTTGAGTCCTGCATATGTCCTGAGTCGCTGGACTGACATTGCTGTCAACCCAAACACACTCCATTTCCTCTGAACACATTTTACCAGAGCAATTTCCTAAAATCAGGCAGACCAAAAAAGATGACAGGAACTCGTAGAAGAACTGTTTCTGAAAATTGCAGATACATTTCTGAGTTTGACAGGTTCCTCAAAGCTTTTCAAGACCGTGGTAATTACTTAAACATGTCAAAGTCAAAAGGGGAAGAAATTACTTTCTGGCACCATGTCTTTAACTCAATTAAAATTAACATAAAATAAAAGCTAAAACATCATCGCAGAACGTGAATGTTGACTTTAAATGAGCGAAAAAGGTGTCAAATGCTCCAGTTTTTCAAAAAAGACCATTTCTGTACGAACTGTTCCGCTGCATTTTGTAAAGTCAGGTGCTATTTAGAGGCAGCCACGGATGCCAGTGACGTCTCCGGAAAGAGCCGGTCTCGGGCAGATCCACAGCAGACTGCACTAACCCGGGCCTTTACATAACCCACTCTTAATGGAAAATAACATTCATCCTGTTGTACGACTCCAGAGCTGTTTGAGAGGAGATGATTAGATGGACCTGATATTTAGGGCCCAAGCACTGACAGTGCGAAGGCCCTATTGTATCTGTAGGAATTTTCCTTCTTTCTTTCTTTCTTTCTTTCTTTCTTTCTTTCTTTCTTTCTTTCTTTCTTTCTTTCTTTCTTTCTTTCTTTCTTTCTTTCTTTCTTTCTTTCTTTCTTTCTTTCTTTCTTTCTTCTTTCTTTCTTGTTTTTTTCCTTGTTTTTTTTTTCATTTTTCCGACGAAATGAGGGCCTTTTTGCCCCCCTAAACGTTGACATTTAATGGTTTGCATTAATGGGCGTGGCCTAATGGCTCAACAGCGCCCCCTAGAATACTTTGTGCCTCAAGCCCCACAATAGGGTTTGACGTACATGCACGAATCGGTACACATTTGTATCATGTCACAACTCAAAGAAAAGTCTCTTGGTGCCATGGCCGAAACCCAACAGGAAGTCGGCCATTTTGAATTAATTGTGTAATTTTGGCATAATTTATGCAATTCCTTCGGCAGTTAATACGGCCCGAACCGTAACATGAACCCAGGTGTGTTATACATCAAAATGTGCATCTCCATCCTGCGAGGACGCACATCACTTTTCTCAGTCAAAAGCGTTACCATGGCGACGCTAGACGCCAAAAAGCGTGCCCCCCTTTCATCTGATTGCTCCATACAGAAAAAACATTGTGTCTCAATCCCCACAATACGGTTTGACGTACATCCACGAAAATCGGTACACACCTGTATCATGTCGCAACTTAAAGAAAAGTCTCTTGGCGCCATGGCCGAAACCGAACAGGAAGTCGGCCATTTTGAACATTTTGAATTAATCGTGTAAGTTTGGCACAATTTATGCATGATGACGAGCTGATGACAACCATTCATTTGAATCCGGTGTGTTGATGGATGGAGAGGTCTAAGGAAACATTTACACATAGCTGGGTATTTACAAAAACAATTTTTACTGACTTTGAGCTTCATTTTCGTGTAAACGAACGGCCAAAACGCATGAAAACACCACCGTTTTTGCTACGTGTAAACGGGGCCTAAATGAATATCAGATAAAAAAGGAATACGTATATACATTTATCCATCAGAGAAAGTTGGGACATTATGGAAAACGCCTGGAAAAAATGGAATTTCTTCCATTTACTTTGACCCGGGTGATCTCAATAGGTCATTGTAATGATGATTTGGTTAAAAATAAATGACAGTATCCACAAGAGATGTGACTGGTTCACTCGTCCTGCATCACTTTTAAATAGTACATATTCTCTAAGGACTGAAATGCAAATACAGATGCAAAAACACCCCGAGGTCATCTAGTGCTTCCTCCTCACCTGTCGATTGCTCGTCCACGCTTCGGCTCTCAGCAGCGTCTGGGGCGCTGGGTTCATCCGGCGGCCAGCGGAGCTCCCCGCTCTCCACCTCCGCTGCATCGCTGGGCTCCACCACGATGGACGGAAGCCTCTTGGACAACTTGGGATACCTGTCATGAGTACCTGGGAAGATCTGTTTCTCACTGATGTAAGGGTAACTGGATGGCTGTCATCAGCACTGGAGTTGAGGGGGGATGAGGGGGGATGGCATCCCCCCCTGAAATAAAAACAGTCCAAATCCTCCCCCCTGTAAAACTGCCATCCCCCCTTTCCCTCCCTTATGTCATTTTATCAATGAATGTGGTTTTACTGCTATTTCAACATTTAGAGTCATCACCAGAAAAATAACACCAGAAAAGTTATTTGACCATTTTCACCTGTTTCAAGTAAAGTTTCACTTGAAATAAGTAGGAAAATCTGCCAGTGGGACAAGATTATCTTCTTATTACAAGCAAAAAAATCTTGTTCCACTGGCAGATTTTCTACTTATTTCAAGTGAAAATCTACTTGAAACAGGAGAAAATTGTTGTTTTTTCGAGTGATGAGTCTTGTTTTAAGTGTAATGTGTCAGGGTTTGACATTCCCCCAAGCCTTTCAGTTTCTGTTTTGCCCCGCCTGTGTCCCATCTGCCCTGATGTCTGCACCTGTGTCTCGTCGTGTCTCGTTATCCCCTGTGTATATCTGGTCTTGTCATTCCCTTGTTCCCTGTCGGTCCGTACTGTTTTGTCCTCCATGTTTCCTGCCAAGTTTTTTGATCCCTGTTTAGTTTCTTTTGATCCTGCCAAGCAGCGCTTTGTTTTTGGTTTTCTGGAATAAATCCTTGGTTTTTGCAACTCTAGCCTCCTGCTCTTCTGCGTTTGGGTCCACACCATACACCAGACGTGACATAATGAATTTCAACTAGAAATAAGACAAATATTCTTGTTAAGATTTTGAGTTTTTGCAGTGATCCATGTTACTTATCCTGTGAAGGACAGAGTCATATTGATAATTCAGAAAACAGTTTTTTATTGTTGTGTTTTGATGTATTTGATGTAAGCCCAGTGGATATTTAAAGCTTACAGAAGGCTGCATTTAACTGCTGCTATGTCATTCCTGCAGTATTTCTGCAGGTGTTTTGGTCACTGCTATTATTTGTAATATATTATATCATTTGTAATCAGCACAAATTATCTGTCCCCATATGATAAAATCCACAATTTTTTTTTTTACAACTCCAGTACTGGCTGTCATGTCTGGGGGTGTAAAACCCCCGTACTGGTATCACCAGTGAGAGGGGATGGAATCGATGGGAGACATCCGGCAAAAATCAAAGTGGGAAAAATAGTGCACTGACTTCTCTGATGAAGAAATGGCAGATCTCTTCAGTTTCAGTTTTTATGTATCGAGACATGAAAAAGAGATGTTACCCGCTACCAGATAAAATTCAGAAATTATTCATGGGGAGGGAAGGGGGTTGTAATTTAAGGGGTAAACTAAACTTAAAATCTTTATTTGTGCGTACAACAAAAATACGTTTTTGTGTATCAGTTTGTGGAATTAATCTGTGGAATGGTTTGAATTTGGAGTTAAAAGAATGTACAAACATAAAACAATTTAAGAAGAAATATAAAGAAATGGTTTATTTGAGGTATAAAAGGGAATACCAGCTGTGTGTGTTCTGCTATTTTGTCATGTTGTCCTTGTATGTTTATATACTTAGATATACATATTATATTTATATCATAGTTATATTATATTTATGATAGAGCTTACATCTTGTATTAAACAGGTTATTTTTGTAAAAATGATATATAAATACAAATTAGTGTATAGTATAAAAAAAAAATACAGACATCATTTATGTTTAGTTGTGGAAAGGGGGTGGGATTAAATAAGTTTATACTTCCTCCCACTCCTTTTCGAACATGTAACTTGAAATATGTGTTTTGATGTTGTTTTTTGTTCTTTATGTGGTGGAATGTACCTGTATTTGTTTTCTTTTTTCTTTTCTTGTTTTTTATACATGTTTGAAATAAATGAAAACGAACGAACGAACGAAGAGAAAATCTGGTTCTTAAAATGAGGTTAATACAACTTGAGATGAACACCAATATTATTAATTTAACAAAAACTAAGCTGAAGTACAGGATTTGTATTAGCTAATACACCCAGTTAGCTCAGTACCTTTATAGCATTAACTTAAGTAAACCGTTTTTCTGTGTGACCTTATCCATGTCAGATATGAAGAAATGCAGACCTAATCCTCTTTACTGTGTTGCTTCGGTCCACTGAGATTTCTAAGCATTCATTTATGTACAGTGACGTAGAATTGTCGAATTGGTTTGATTCACCGCACGAATCTGCACGGATTACTGTTGTAATACTGTATTTGACCCGGTCTTTGTACGTTTTGACCGTTTAGAAACATAATTCTCCTTAGTTGTGTGAAATAAGACCTGGAAACAGGCATTGTGGCATAGAATTGTCAGATTGGTTTAATTCACCAAACAAATTGTTACGGATTACTTTAATAATACTGTAATACTGTATTTGACCCGGTCTTTGTACGTTTTGACCGTATAGAAACATAATTCTTGCTATTGTAAGAATGAGATGTACCTGCTGTACTCTACTGCCCTTACTTTCTAACAACTTGTGCTTTTTACTTGTGCTGTTTAATTGTATCTTGCCGCTTTTAATGTTGATGTAAAGCACTTTGAATTACCTTGTGTTGAATTGTGCTGTACAAATAAACTTGCCTTACAGCTTTTTTTTTAAGTACTCCCAGAATTTGAGCCAAGCCGACATCTGTCCTGACTGCACTATGAAGACTCTTGTGTGCTTGGGATCACTTCCACAGTTTTGTCAACCTCTGGACAGGTTGGACGGGACTTTCTAGAATACAAAGGCATTTTGCGCCCTGCAATGACTGCTGGGTTTCAAACTCTCGTGGCTGTAAATCCAGCCAGAGTCGTCACCCCTTCAACGTGGCTGTTGACAGCTAATCAGGTCTTTATGCTAATAGGCTGCTCATTTCCACCGGCTAAGACCAGATGGATTCTGACATGTAGTTCTCAGTTTTTGAGCGTTGAAATGTCTGATCTCTCTGCCCTCATATATCAGTCTGTCTTCAAACAAAATCTGAAACAAATTACAGTTGGCTCTTGCACCAGTTGATCAGGCCGACTTGCCACATCCCAATGTCTTAATGTTTTTCAATGTTTTTGTATTTATATTTATTGTACATATTTATTGTATTATTATGCAATTTTAAATAACATTGTTTTTTATTTCTAGCACTCCCCTTCCCCTCTCCCCTCAAAGTGCTTATGCTCTTTGTTCAGGGTACATTTGCAAATAAGAATTGGTTCTTAAATTGCTTGCCTGGGTAAATAAAAAATCAGAGGTTGACCTTGCTTGGATGTTCATGTCAGGGAAGAGCAACTGTCTTGAAAGTCTGCATTATGTTTCTCACTCAAATGAATAGCAGCACATTGTTTGGTTTGTTTCTGAGAATTGCAGTGATCCATTTGTCTCTTTTAAGCTTATTTTTCGGCCGTTTGTAAAACGATAACTCAGATTTCTTGCTAAATCTATGATTACAGTCGATCACACAACAGCTCTTTCCCATTTTAGATGTTTTCAACTTGCTCAAACTGAAAGTTTGAGCTGCCACTCAGTCTTTCTACCACTCAGTCTTTCTACCATGTGCATTCCCTCTAGACGCTTTCCAGAGACCCAGAACATGACATGACATGTTTTAGCGCTGTCGCTCAACGGGCTGCTGTGCGCGCTCCTGCGGCCAGAAATCAGATTCTGGCAGGCACTTACTTTTTGGCACGACACCGGCACACGAGCATGTTAACAGAGATGTGTTACAGTACTGGAGACACAAACACATACAAACACACAGACCGGTAGGATACTGAGCCCTGCTCTCCTCCGGTTCCTCCTCCACTGAAGTCCTCCGTCCCCGGCTCCAGAGAGTTCATCACCTCAGTCATCCTGCAGGAGAACACATGTCCACGATCACCCATCAATAAACCGCCACACAGAGATCAACCAGCAGATCATATACACATGTCCTGGTCCTGCCCCAAACTTAACACATTCTGGACCAACATTTTTAACGCCTATTCCACGATGCACTGCAAAAACTCAAAATCTTAACAAGAATATTTGTCTTATTTCTAGTTAAAATGTCTCATTTTTAGTCAAAAAAATCTCATTACACTTAAAACAAGACTCATCACTGGAAAAAACAACAATTTTCACCTGTTTCAAGTAGATTTTCACTTAAAATAAGTAGAAAAATCTGCCAGTGGAACAAGATTTATTTTGCTTGTAATAAGAAGATAAATCTTGTCCCACTGGCAGATTTTTCTACTTATTTCAAGTGAAAATTTACTTGAAACAGGTGAAAATTGTTAAATAATAAGTAATTTTTCTGGTAATTACTCTTGTTTTAAGTGTAATGAGATTTTTTGACTAAAAATTTGACATTTTTACTAGAAATAAGACAAATATTCCAGGTAAGATTTTGAGTTTTTGCAGTGGCTTCAAAAAGTCATCAACCCCAATCCTGCATGTGCCCTATTTGGATTCGCTCCTGAAACACAGTCCCTTAAAGGCAAAGCTTATGTAATTATAGCTTTCTCCTCCTTGATTGCCAGACGTCTCAATCTTCTTTCCTGGAAAGAACAAGCTCCACCTAACTTCACCAGGTGGATTAGAGATGTCATGCATTTTTTGAAGCTGGAGAAAATCAGATACACCCTTAAAGGCTCCTCACAAAACGCAAGAATAAAGTCATAATAGAATAAAGTCGTAATATTATGAGAATAAAGTCGTAATATTATGAGAATAAAGTCGTAACATTACGAGAATAAAGTCGTAACATTACAAGAATAAAGTGATAATTTATGAGAATAAAGTCGTAATATTATGAGAATATAATTTATGAGAACTCTAACAGGAAGAGCATCTTCTCCCTGTGTTAAAATGTGGAATATTGAGCATCTTGTGAAGTTATATTTATATATTTATAATATATTTAATATTATGACTTTATTCTCGTAATATTATGACTTTATTCTCGTAATTTTACGACTTTATTCTCGTAATATTATGACTTTATTCTCCTAATTTCCATTTTTTTTGTCTTAGTTTGGCCCTAATACTCCGTTCTAACACCCACCCCTTTTTTCCTCTTTCTTTCCCTTTTTTTTGTTTTGTTCTTAATTTTAAAATTTAATTTTTTACACTGGAATAATGGACAATCATTTTTATGTACTTATCTGGACTCAAAGGGACGATGGGGATTGTTGGGAGGGTTGGGGTGGGGAGTGGGTGGGGGAGGGATCTTGTATACTTGTAAGTATTTTAATATTACAGCCATAGTATGCTTATATTATCTACAACCTATAACGCTGTAAACATCTGTATATTGTTTAATGTAAAAGCAATAAAAATGTCTAAAAGAAATAAACCAGCACAGACTTGGACTGGCACCAATGAAACCTTGAACCGTATCATCTCTTTTTGATGTGGATGAAAGTGCATGAATGAAGCAACAGTTGAAATCTGTCACCATTTGATAGTTCAATAGGGCCGATGTTTCAGATGAATGAAAATGCTTTAGTGGCCAATGTTCAGTCACAGTCTCAGAGCAGCATAATGAAACGTCTGTAAATAGTAACTAACGCTGAATAAACATTGTAGACCTTTGATCTCTTTTAAATCTACAACAAGCTGTACATCTCACAAAGCTTTGAGTCCATCTGTGTGCCTCGTTCCTCTGGTTGGATGTATTGTTTAAGCTGCGCTGCTCCTGTGAACAGTCAGCTGTCAGCAGTCAGACTGCTCATAAATATTTTCGGGGTCATGCCTCTCCGCTGGGGATTGGGTTATTTGCTGCTCCGAGGATCCAAAAGCAGGTGATGGAGGGAATATTTTGCAGCACGCAGGGCTTGGCTTTACATTTTTGAAAGAACTTTTCCTATTTTCCTAAACTGACATCTAAAGAGTGTTTCTGACTGGCGGTCTGACTTTTATTTTCCTGCCCACACGCTGACTACGTGACATGCCAAAGTAATTCCTGATCGCATTATAAACTCTCTCTTCATACGAAGGAGTCATTTCTGGGCTTGTTTCCTCTCTTGCAGAGTGTATTTCAGTTATTTGTCTGTGACACACTTACACACCTTCCCTTTTTTTATTTCCCTTTTACACCTGAGCTTTTCAGCCCCTGACTGCACCGCCAGAGTTTCTATTTCTGCCTTTTCCTTTATGTCATGAACATATGAATAAAACGAATGTGTGACGCTGGTCTGTGCAATTTCAGTCACTTCGTGCAATTTGGCAGGTAGGAAAAGCCTCAAATTATAGCTTCATCACATCTGTTGCAATCCTTATGGCACACATTCATGAGAGTACAAAGTGAAACGTGCTCCTTATTGGAGATGACACTTTAAAGGGGACCTATTATGGCATCTAATACCTATTTTAAACAGGCCTTGAATGTCTTCAAAACAAGGTTTTGATTGTTTTTTCTAAATAAATTAGAATTTCAGCCTCTGAGCCATGTCTTTATCTTTACCGTTTCTAACCTCATTATCTATGCAGGATTCTGAGTGGGCGGGGCTATGATAATGAGGCTCTGTGCTGATTGGCTGCCTGAATGACGCGATACACCTCTATGAAAAAATGGCGGAAGCTCCAGCCGGCGGAGTTGTTGTTGTTGTTCCAGCGGAGTTACCGTGTCCTAACTGCATGCGATGCGAGCGAGCGTCAGCGACAAAATCAATTCCATTGCTTTATTTTCTATTGGACTGTCCTAACTGGCAGCGAGCAACGCAGCACGCCGTTTTGAGCTGAAAATGTGTCGGACCTGCTTCTATTTTCTTCCTGTCGCTCGCGTTGAAAGCCGGTTGAAAGCGCTGTAGGAAACAGTCATGGATGAAGAACGGATGATCCAGTTAGTTGAAATGAGAAGTTATCTCTATGATTCCTCCTCATTTCACTACAAAAAGGGTTGAAAAGGGTGTCGAAGGGCGGGGAAGGGTTGAGAAGGGTGGGGAAGGGTTGAGAAGGGTGAAGAAAGGGTAGGGAAGGGTTGAAAAGGGTGGGGGAGGGTGGTGAAGGGTTGAGAAGGGTGTAGAAGGGTGGGGAAGGGTTGAGAAGGGTGTAGAAGGGTAGGGAAGGGTTGAGAAGGGTGTAGAAAGGTGGGGAAGGGTTGAAAAGGGTGAAGAAAGGGTAGGGAAGGGTTGAAAAGGGTGGGGGAGGGTGGTGAAGGGTTGAGAAGGGTGTGGAAGGGTGGGGAAGGGTTGAGAAGGGTGTAGAAGGGTGTAGAAAGGTGGGGAAGGGTTGAAAAGGGTGGGGAAGGGTGTAGAAGGGTGGGGAAGGGTTGAGAAGGGTGGGGTAGGGTGGTGAAGGGTTGAGAAGGGTGTAAAAGGGTGTAGAAAGGTGGGGAAGGATGTAGAAGGGTGGGAAGGGTTGAGAAGGGTGTAGAAAGGTGGGGAAGGGTTGAGAAGGGTGTAGAAGGGTAGGGAAGGGTTGAGAAGGGTGTAGAATGGTAGGGAAGGGTTGAGAAGGGTGTAGAAGGATGTAAGAGGGTGGGGAATGGTTGAGAAGGGTGTAGAAGGATGTAGAAGGGTGGGGAAGGGTTGAGATGGGTGTAGAAGGGTGTAGAAGTGTGGGGCAGGGTTGAGATGGGTGTAGAAGGGTGTAGAAGTGTGGGGAAGGGTTGAGAACGGTGTAGAGGGTGTAGAAGGGTGGGGAAGCATGTAGAAGGGTGGGAAGGGTTGAGAAGGGTGTAGAAGGGTGTAGAAAGATGTAGAAGGGTGGGGAAGGATGTAGAAGGGTGGGAAGGGTTGAAAAGGGTGTAGAAGGGTGGGGAAGGGTTGAAAGGGTGTAGAAGGGTAGGGAAGGGTTGAAAGGGTGTAGGGTAGGGAAGGGTTGAAAAGGGTGGGAGAGGGTGGTGAAGGGTTGAGAAGGGTGTAGAAGGGTGTAGAAGGGTGGGGAAGGGTTGAGAAGGGTGTAGATGGGTGGGGAAGGGTTGAGAAGGGTGTAAAAGGGTGTTGTAGCACTAGCCCTGCTACAACACTTTTATGTCACGTTTTGAGAGTTTACCATGTTTAACACTGTCATTTTTAGGTTTTGACCAAATGGGTTTGATTGTTCTAATGTTTGTAAGTTTATGGGTATGATTAAGCAAAGATGATATAAATGTAATATTCACTCTGTCCTCAGCTGCTCATCTCTCCACTGTGTTCACCAGACAGTTACTCGCTGACAGCACCAGCATCCAAACATCATGGCTTAACAACAGGCTTAAAGCAGGGGTGTCAAACTGGAGTCCTCCAGGGCCGCTGTTTCCCTGCCTCAACACCACCAACACCACCCTAACAGACACCAACAGACTGGTCCAGACCCTGATCACACGCTAATGATGACCGTTCATTAGAATCAGGTGTGCTGATGTAAGGAGACATCTAAAACATGCAGGACAGGGTTGGAGACCCCTGGTCTCGGGTACATGCCACCTCTTGAACGATGACAGCTGGTGTAGCAAGATGGATGGATGGATGGATGGATGGATGGATGGATGGATGGATGGATGGATGGATGGATGGATGGATGGATGGATGGACGGACGGATGGTGGATGGGTGGATGGATGGATAGATGGATGGATGGACGGATGGATGGTGGATGGGTGGATGGATGGATGGATGGATGGATGGATGGATGGATGGATGGATGGATGGATGGATGGATGGATGGACGGACGGATGGTGGATGGATGGATGGATGGGTGGGTGGGTGGATGGATGGATGGATGGATGGATGGATGATTGGTGGATGGATGGATGGATGGGTGGATGGATGGGTGAATGGATGGATGGATGGATGGATGGATGATTGGTGGATGGATGGATGGATGGATGGATGGATGGATGGATGGATGGATGGATGGATGGATGGATGGATGGGGGATGGGTAGAAGGAACACCTGTGTGTCTACTGTCAGAGTAACTAATAAGTCACTTCTATCCTCCAGCAGCAGAAGCAGCAGCTCAGTAATGAAAACTGGCTCTTCATGTTACAACTTCCACTTCCTTAGCTTGGCATGTTCTTCTTTTTTAGTGCACTTGTCCTGAACGCTGGAGGCCAGAGCTGATTGGGGGGTATTCATGTGTGCTGCTGCGCACAGATTCCCCCGGTCAGGACGGGCTTGTGCTGTTGGGAGACTTCTCCTTTGCCCTTCATCGTCATTTCATCAGGAAGACAATGCAGCCTTTGTTCCCCATCACAGGCTGGTATTGTTCCTCAGAGGGAATGGCTGCGGTCACTCTGTCCGGGCTCCAGTCTGCTGCTCTGCAGGTCACAGACGGAGAAGGCTCTGCTGTCCTGGTTCTGTTCTGCTCATCGCGTCTATGTCAAAGATATTTACTCTGGTGATGTGAAGAGTAACAAGCACGACTTTCATGGGGCTCAAAATCATGCTGTTTGAGCGTTGAACTCAGTTATCCACGTTAATATTTGCCTGTTTACAGAATTTTTGCTAGTTCGGGAATGATGAAGAAATGATTTAGTGCAATAAAATCCATGTCAATTACAAATATTTCTTTGTATTTTTAGGCTGGAACATAGTGTCAATGATAACTATGTCTACAGTTCATCCTGGAATAAAAATGACAATATTCTCTGTGAAGTATAGAGATTCAAAAAACTCAAAACTAAGTTTGTATTTACATTATTTACATCAGATCACCACAAAAAAATAATTATCAGAATGTTTATCTTTTTTGTTTTTTACCTAATTTGAGCTCAAATCTGTACATTTTTAAAATGCTAGCTGAGATCCCACTTGTCAAAGGTATTGCCTAAATTATTGCCTATTCAACCTTTATTCTCCTCTTCTTCTGTGGTGTTTTGAAGAAAATACATTGATATGGCTTAGGTTGCAAAGCCAAAAGACTGCATCATCTCTGAAGCACAATAGATATCAAACTGAGACTTGCAGGTTTACAGGAACAGACTGGCAGTTAAAGGTGCTCATAACACTAATATAGTTATTAATACCGGTACATGCCAATTTATTTATCTTTTTTCCATAAATGATTTAGAAATATATAAAAGCCAGTACCTTTCAACCCAGTTTGTCTTCCCTCCGGTTTTAACACCAACATTTCCATTTTTACTGCAAAACTAAATGAATAATCAACCCAAGTCTTTCTTTAAAAAAAGATGTATTTATATGCACACACACTTATATATATATATATATTTACATATGTGTGTGTGTGTGTGTGTGTGTGTGTGTGTGTGTGTGTGTGTGTGTGTGTGTGTGTGTGTGTGTGATCTGCAGCTCTAACCTTTTAATCTATTCTCTCTTCAGACACTTCCACCTACAAATCTAACTAAAACCAAAAAACACTGATAATAAAGTATGTAATTTGAGCAGTGGTTTCCATTA
Organism: Cololabis saira; assembly: GCF_033807715.1. Taxonomy (NCBI): domain Eukaryota; kingdom Metazoa; phylum Chordata; class Actinopteri; order Beloniformes; family Belonidae; genus Cololabis; species Cololabis saira. Next base: position 5,202,685 of record NC_084602.1, read on the forward strand.
ATTATTCTGAGAAACATATTTATTTTACAGGCTAATAAACAATGGATAATTGATTAATGAGTTATGCATTTAATGTATAATTCTAAACCTCAAGTTGAGTTTGGAGGGTTCGGTGTTCAGCAGCGTCTGTCTCCTTGTTCCTCCACGTTTCACTTTTCATGTGAATCATTTTCAGATCAAATTCCTCTCCGTTCTTAAAGCAGGAGTCTGCAGACTGGCACTTCTCCAGCCAGAAGTCCTCCCGTTTATCCGGGCAGACGCACCGCGAGTATCTGACAGGAATGGCCGCTCCGCTGCCTCCATCTCCCCGCGGCTTCACATCCAGCCCTGCGACTAAACCAGAGCCGGAGGCTGCACCTCCACGGCTTCCTCGGACAACTCCTGCAAGTTTTTACAGCCCCAAAGGCAAATAAGAAAAAAATATCCACTACTCCACTCCTATTAACATTTGCTTTGGCATCTCCTGCGCCTGTCGTCCCAGATGACAGCTGGTGTGATGCTTACAGGTGCAGAAACTCGTTATCATGCAGGTGATGCCAGTAACATCCCGACATGGTTGTGTGGAGGTTCATATCTACTTGCATGCACATGACGGAAAGGCAGCAGACACTACTGGTGCGTGCAAACACTCTTTCTGCAACACCTGTACTGACACACATTCCGCAAACAGACTTGCGCTTTCCTGTTCCACAGTCCAGCCCTCAGAACAGCTCGCAAAAATAAGAAAGGAAAAGAAAAAAAAAACTAAGTGGGGTTTTGGGAATGATCCCAAACCTGCAACACTTTAAAGCAGAGGTAGGAAACCCCGGTCCCACCTGGTCCCAGAGAGTCGCAGTCAGTCCTGCAGCTCTCTGGGACCAGGTACCCTAAATGATCAGCATGATCAGTTACTCTCTAACTTTGTTTACAGATTAATAAAAAGCAGCTTTGAGCGAAATGAAAGGAAAGCGAGTGTGAGCTCCGTACCTGCGTGTCTCAGAGCGGGAGTTCCTCCGTCCTGCGCGGCTTCATCACACTGGAGCTGCCGCTGCCGAGGAGGAGGAGGAGGATGCTGCACCTGCTGCTGCTGCTGGTGGTGGTGACGAGGATGACGAGGAGGAGGATGAGGGTGATGAGGATGATGATGATGATGATGATGATGAGCAGGAGGAGGAGGAGGAGGAGGAGGAGGCAGGGACCCCTCCAAAAATATTATAGGGGGGGCCAGATGGGGCCACTTCAATTCTCGGGGTGGAACCAAAACTAAATCCATCATTAGAGGATTTTATTATACTGTTGTAGTATACAGGCTCAGAAATACTATTTTTTTTTACTTTCTAACTTGTCTACATATATATATATATATATATATATATATATATATATATATATATATATATATATATATATATATATATATATATATATATATATATATATATACATATATATATATATATATATATATATATATATATATATATATATATATATATATATATATATATATATATACATATATATATCATCACTGTTTGGCTTAAGGCTTTTCTCCCATAGGGGAGTTTTTACCTGCCATTGTTTATGTAATAATTGCTCAGGGATTTATGTTCTGGGTCTTTTGTTGTATTAGACGCTATATAAATAAATTGAAATTGAATTGAAATTAAATATAAGATAAACATTGACACACTGTTCTTTTTGTGGTAATGTGGATGAAACAATTTCTCACTTATTCTGGAATTGCACATATATTCATGTTATCAAGATTGACCTGAATAATTTTATAAATGCTTAAGTTGATTCTTCCTTTAAGTTGAGCATTCAACATGTACTATTTGGTGTATCAAAAAATGATATGACAAGCCCAAACAAAGTATATTTAATCAACCTTCTCTTAATTATTGCTTAATATCATATTCACTGTACTACATTAGCTAGCCAACGTCCAAATGTTATTGTTCTCAAAGCTATATTAATATCGTATTCAGTCTTAAACAGAGAATAAACCTCAAAGCGGTTAAAACGAGAAGCCTATAAAATATGATATTTCCTGATCTTTTGTTTTTATTTCTTTTTCCTCCTTAAACCTCAAGCCTTCTATTTAATTTTTATATATAATTTACTGTCCTTAATTTATAACTGCATTCAATCCTGTAGTTTTGTACCTTTTCTGTATATATCTATCTTATTTATATTTATCTATCAATAAAAAAATTACAAAAAGTGTTCAGATCCTGCACAGTGGAGCATAAAAAGTGCTGCCTTCAGGACTATCAGGAAAAAGGGGCTTTTGGGAAGGACAGTGTGTAGGAAACGTAAAAGTTTCATAGGTTCAAAAACGAAGCTCGTTGTATTATTAGTTTAATCACTTCATGTTGTATGTGAAATGGGAAAAAAGATATGATATATTTACTTATTTTTCTTATTCAGCTATAAGTGTTGCTGCCCACATTGATCTAAACAGTTCACTTATTTGTCACATGTTTCAAAGAAGTTAGGTGACGACATTTTTCATGTTCTGAGCTTTAACTTGTAGAGTTTACTTGTGAACATAACACGCTCTTTCCAGCCTTGATCCATCAGAATCCCCAGCTTTAGAGAGTTGAACATGTCCTTCATCCAACTTGTTTCTTGATGGAAAAACGTGTGTAGACAAATCACTGTATCAGTATAACATTTATTTGTAGAAAAATACGACGCAAACTGAAGGCAGCACTCGAGAAGAAGCGTCATTGATCATGTTTTTGAACTTGCCATCCTTAGAGGAGGAACCCTTCATATCTTCGTGAGCCATGTCTCCCTCTAGTGTGCATTTTATGCTTGTTACATTTGACAATTTTAACTTCTTTGTATAGGAGGAAAAATACATGGAGGTACTTTTGGTAAGTTTTATATTAGAGTCTAATCACTTGAGAGTTTTCGGGTCATTTACTTGAAGCACATATCTGACATCACCAACCTTACACACAGTTTGGGGTATAATCGTGTTTATTTATCATGTATAACTTTGCAAACACAGTGTGAAAGCCTATGAGCAGACAAAGGGGGGCGAGAATAACTCAGATGTCTCTAAAAGCTATGTACATAGCCAGTTCAACACTCCGGTTTTCACAGAGACATTGAGAGAAAACATACTCAGCATATTTAGTGAACATCCTCGCAAATTAGGTTCTGTATAGCAAAATATTACAAACATCAGTACACTGCATAAATCTGATTATAAATCTAATGTCAGCTCTGCATAGCTATTGTCTCTTTACATGTTGGCTACAGCAACGATATATAGATGATACGAGTACATATTCTTTTTTTCTTTGTTTTCAAATACTGCATTACTTTATTCAAAGCTGTTTAGTGAAATTATTGTAAACATATTTTGGAAAACCAGGCACACAGAGTCGCGCATTCTTGGTCATCCTGTAAAGTTAACATTACAAGTAACTGGATTAGTATTGATCTGTGCATTAAAAACTACAAATGAGCAGAAGTTCTGCAACATAAGCGAGGATATATGGTGAAGTCTTGCTATATTATGCGGAAAAGGCAGTCATCTACACAACTTATAGACAGTTTGATCACACTTTCAGAGTTGCAGCCCCACATTAAAACGTCAATCCATTTCTTTATCGGAGTGACTATTTGCACCAGGGTACAAATAGCAAGTCTCCATCAGCTGAAGCCCAAAACGGCTTAGCTCCGCAGTATTTACAAGATTTGATAGTGCCTTATGTTCCTGGCAGAGCTCTCCGCTCTCAGAGTGCGGGTTTACTCATAGTTCCTAGAGTATCTAAATGTAGATTTGGAGGGCAGGCATTCTGCTATCAGGCACCATTACTTTGGAACCAACTTCCAATCTGGGTTAAGGAGGCTGACACCACCTCCACCTTTAAAACTAAACTTAAAACCTTTCTGTTTAGTAAAGCCTATAGTTAGTGTTTAGTAAACCTCTAGCTGGTGTTGGTAAATCTCTAGTTAGTGTAAACTCTAGTGTGTTAGAGTCAGTAGTCATAGTTGCAGCTATAGAACAAAACTATAATAGTTAGTCTCAAATATAGCTTCGCGGTAGATATGCTGCTATAGGCTTATGCTGCAGGGGGCACCGACATGATCCGCTGGGCGGTGCCTCTCACCCTTCTTCTCCTCTCTTTTTCCCTTCCTCTCTTCTCCATTACCATTTTTATTTATTATAAATATCTCATAGCTATCATTTTTGTCCATCGTTCCTGTAGTTTCTTGTGCCGGCCCCCCTTTTTTTCTCTTTTGTGCATGTTTGCAGGCTGGGGCCTCGGGAGGTGCGTTCTGGCCTGTGTTCCCGCGACATTTTTTTCTAGTGGTGACGTCATGCACAGCTCTACACTCGCGCTCTTTTAAACTCCGTATAAAACACTTAATTATGCCACCAAAACTCATCACACTCACGCTACATTACATTTAGCTTTAAGAGGCACTTGTTTTGCCATTTTCACCATATACTGACCTGAAAAACAGATTAAATGACATGAACCACACGTTTAGATTTCTGTGAGGGGAGGGGGGGGCGTCCCTCACCTCCGCGGTCTGGGCCCACACACGCACCGAGGAACACTGGGTTCTGCTCTATTTTCTCACGGACTAATACTTTGTCTCCTTACAAATGTAAGATTAAATATCATCAAAAATAAACATAAAGTAATCACATATTTTTGAGTGTACATTAACTACCAATCAGGTCTGGGGGCAGGGGCGTCAATTGGGTATGAAGGTACGGCAGCCGCCACAGCTTGGCTTCAAGGGAAAATGTAAATGTTTGTTTTTTAAATACATTTATGGAATTACTCTGTGTCTATTTGTATTGATTATTCTATTACTTAATACATATAGAATAACTACAAAGGCAAATCAGAACAACATGATTGATTTCACTAGTTATTATACACTGCAAAAACTCAACATCTTACCAGGAATATTTGTCTCATTTCTAGTTAGAATGTCTAATTTTAGTAAAAAGAAATCTCATTACATTTAAGACAAGACTCAAAAACAACCATTTTCACCTGTTTCAAGTAGATTTTCACTTAAAATAAGTAGAAAAATCTGCCAGTGGAACAAGATGAAAATTGTCAAATTAGTTATTTTTTTCTGGCGATGACTCTTGTTTTAAGTGTAATGAGATTTTTTGACTAAAAATTTGACATTTTAACTAGAAATAAGACAAATATTCCTGGTAAGATTTTAAGTTTTTGCATTGAGCAAGACTGCATTTGAAAAAGTTCCAATTTTCTTGACCACACAGATAAGCTCCATAGCAGACTTCTGTGATGAGTATTTGCTGGACGTGTTGATTGATACTCTAGTTAAGTTCTGTGACTCGTAACCTTGCCATACCTTAGCTTCCAATGAATTGACGCCACTGTCTGGGGGTGGCCAATGAGATTTCAGGCCACCCCCCAAATTGCCACTACCTCAGAGTTGAACCGGGAACCTTCTTGCTGCCTCAGAGTGGAACCGGGAACCTTCTTGCTGTCTGGGAGTTGAACCGGGAACCTTCTTGCTGTCTGGGAGTTGAACTGGGAACCTTCTTGCTGTCTGGGAGTTGAACTGGGAACCTTCTTGCTGTCTGGGATTTGAACCGGGAACCTTCTTGCTGCCTCAGAGTTGAACCGGGAACCTTCTTGCTGTCTGGGAGTTGAACCGGGAACCTTCTTGCTGTGAGGCAGCAGTGCTCACCACCAAGCCACCGCGCTGCCCAGAGTTAATACGATTGTGGATAAATAAGATAAATCTATTGAATGTTTCTACAAGGAAACTTCTTGTCTCTTTCATTTGCAGAGTCACCACAGCGGCTCACTGCTTTCTGTACGTTGTTTGGTGTTGTTTTCTGTTTGTTATTTGTGTTTTACACCAAATCCCCTCCTGACACATCTACATATTGCTATTTTTCGTGGCTTGCAACACTTTCCCCCCCATTCACACCATTAGCTTTCATACCTGTCAAGTTTTGGATTTAAAGATGAGGGAAATGTTCCAGCGTCCCACCAACCCAACCCAGGTCCTGTATTACATTTTAAGATGGGTTTACAAGAAATATATAATAACGACCTGTCAACCTCTTACAAACTACAACTACGTGCTCAGAATCTCAGAAATGTTGTGGACATTCTTATGTGTGTAATTCCTATAATAGAGAATACATTAAAACACAAAAGGGAATTAAATTACATGCATTTATTTGACATATTTTCAGTTTATTTACATATTGATTTCCTTCAAGTTAAACATTTACATTTTCTTTTAATTTGTCATTTCCACTCATGTTTCTCTGTTATTCGCTGAAGGATCATACAGATGTGCGAGGCTAGTGCCAACTCAGTTAGGAGAGGAACAAGAATGTTTTTTATAAATGATTAGATGATAATAGGGGATAAACTAATGCTGCAGGAGATCAGGATGGAGATGTTTGGCACTGGGGCACAAAAGATGCTGCTAGATGTCAGGCTGTTTACCCTTTCACTTAGCTTTCTCTGACAAAGTTACATTTCTTTGTAAAAACTTACTTTGAATGAAAAGTAATTTGTATATAATAATCCAAGTTTAGTTTGGTTTATTTGCACATAAAACAGAACCTGTATAAACAGTAAAAACAATGGTCAAATGAAGCATTGTGCAGGAGAGGTGGAAGCCAAAAAGGCTTATGAAAATGCCTCCCCTTTATAAAACAAACATAACAATAACAGCAGTAACAGCAGCAGTAGTAGAGTGGCACATAGGATATTAATATATATACAATGATACAAATATCTTGCTTGATCTACTTAAAAAGCAGAGAAAAAAAAGTCAACTTTTTGCACGAGATTATTATGTAGATCAAGAAAGACTAGTCTTTGTATAAACTACTTAATTTTATGTAGTAAATAATACATTTTGCAAGCAGTCAACTTAATTGCATTAAGTTTACTTTATTTATCAAAATTAATTTGACTTTAAAAAGAAAAAAATGAGAAAAAATGGAAAAAAGGGGAAAAAAGAAAAAAAGGAAAAAAAATTAAGTTGACTTTACTTGCAAATTAATTTTGTACATACTAAAAATTGAGTAGTTTATACAAAGACTAGTCTTTCTTGATCTACATAAAAATCTCATGCGAAAAAGTCGCCTTCATTTTTTTTTAAGTAGATCAAGCAAGATATTTTTTACTGTGGTTTCTACTTAAACAAATAAAGCATGTTTCATCTAAACGTTGGTCAATCTGCCCAATAGATTAAAACTGTTAAAGGAAAAGTAAATACAACAAGATCATTGCTTGTTGTTTGTGTGTAAATGAAAAGATTGTCAAGGATTACATAAATTACATAAATACTTAAGGAAAAATGCACAATGTCTTGTTTTTTTGAACAAATGCAGATTAAGTTCAAAACTAGATGTATTCATGTAAAGCAACAAACTTCATTTTTAATTGTTAATATCACAGATTTAAATATGTTATATTTACATGCGCTTAGATTTATTTTTTCAGTGTAATTGCCTGCTCACTTAAATATGTTATTTTATATATAGCTCTTATATTGCATATTTACAGACAACCTCATTCAATTCTAAGAATTTCTTGTTTCTTTTTAGTGTAAAAGGCACAAGACCAGCCGGGGGTTTATAAGCTGTGGCTGCGCTGAATTCTTCAGTTGGCAGTTATATATTATTATTAATTATTATTAACACTGGGACCAGTGAAAGCCACTGACGATCAGCCGACGCACATTTCTGTTTTTATTGATTCTTTCAGGTTCACCTGAAAGAATCAATAAGGGCTCTCAAGTTTCATGAAAAGTTTGGAGTGAGATTACATCTATTAGGGCTGGAGCGACTTGAAATTCTGTGGTGTTTGAGCACCAAGAAGAGGACTAGAGTGGTTTTCCAAGTCCAAATAATATTATTGCAAAGTCATACATGTTTCCACCCAGTTTCGAACAGGGGACCTTTCACGTGTTAGGCGAACGTGATAACCACTACACTACGGAAACTTGCATGCTTTGAAAATGGCAGGCGTAATGAAAAAAAAATCCTATCTTCAAATCATTCATGTTATAAATAAATGTATGACTTCATTTAAGTTGTCCTGTTGTGGTAAAATTAAAAATCATCCATGGGTATTACCATGCTGGGTAGAAAATACAAAATGTACCACAAGGGAATCCAACTGATTACTTTTGAAAGACAGTACTGGATATGGTTAATAACTGCGTTTTGCAAATTCAAACATTACTCGTTGTTGGCAGGATTCAAACCTGCGCAGGGAATCCCCAATGGATTTCTAGTCTTAACCATTGCCTTAACCACTCGGCCACGACAACCTGTAAGCTGTGTGTGCGTGCGTGCGTGTGTGTGTTCAGAACAAGACAATTTAGTGCCTTTATTTTAAAATGGTTGGTTTTACTTTATCAGTTTGAGACATATTTGCATCCTCATTTATTAAAAACATTTTGATGCAATGCATTTTTATCAACAGTCAGTGCAGTATGTTCTTAGATAATACATCCACTTTCTTGTTTGCAAAAGGCTCTGGATAGATTTCAGTTAATCTCTCACAGGAATGTCATGTATGAGAGGAAGTCTTAAGTAGCAGAGGATGGTTTCCATCCATCGACCTCTGGGTTATGGGCCCAGCACGCTTCCGCTGCACCACTCTGCTGTTTAACCAGGATGGGACTCCGCCACACAGTCCGTGACTTTGGGGGATGGCGTGACTCCTTTCAAATCTTCTGACAGTTTCAAAAATCCTACAACTCTGTCAACTAACTAACCAGCTTAAATGACATCACGTGACCCAGCACAATTCTCTCAGATATGAATGAAGCAGATCTCTTCTAAGACTGATTTCTTTCTGATTATCTCTTAAAATCTATCAGATTTGTTTTGGATTTGTTTGTCTTTGTTTCCAATGAGATTTGTACTCAGATTACTGGAGTCAAAGTCCAGAGTGCTAACCATTACACCATGGAACCCTGTTCAGCTGTTATTGTGGTTTTATTGTGGTCCTGAAACCACAACATGAGTGAAAAACAATATGCGCCTGAGCATCTGACAGAGTGCTGTCCATGGTGCTAGGAGCGTCTGGGTGTTTAGGGTACCAGGGCCCTGGTCCTCCAGGCCCAAGGGCTGGCTCTTTCACTCCAGTGGCCGGTCGGGGGGGGGGCTTAAAAGCGGGTCCCTGCGTTCGGACGGTGAGCCGGGTCTTTGGGTGGCTCCAGGTGAGCCGGGTTGTTGAGGTTGTTGAGTTGTTGTTGGGGTTTGGTGGTGGAAGCTCCTGAGGTGTGGTGGTGATGCTGCTGGGGTCTGGTGGTGATGCTGCTGGGGTCTGGTGGTGCAGCTAGTGGGGTCTGGTGGTGGAAGCTCCTGGGGTCTGGTGGTAATGCTGCTGGGGTCTGGTGGTGGAGCTAGTGGGGTCTGGTGGTGGAAGCTCCTGGGGTCTGGTGGTGATGCTGCTGTTGTGTTCTGGTGGTGGAGCTAGTGGGGTCTGGTGGTGGAAGCTCCTGGGGTCTGGTGGTGATGCTGCTGGGGTCTGGTGGTGATGCTGCTGGGGTCTGGTGGTGGAAGCTCCTGAGGTGTGGTGGTGATGCTGCTGGGGTGTGGTGGTGATGCTGCTGGGGTCTGGTGGTGATGCTGCTGGGGTCTAGTGGTGATGCTGCTGGGGTCTGGTGGTGGAAGCTCCTGGGGTCTGGTGGTGATGCTGCTGGGGTCTGGTGGTGGAAGTTCCTGGGGTCTGGTGGTGGAAGCTCCTGGGGTCTGGTGGTGATGCTGCTGGGGTCTGGTGGTGGAAGCTCCTGGGGTCTGGTGGTGGAGCTAGTGGGGTCTGGTGGTGGAGCTAGTGGGGTCTGGTGGTGATGCTGCTGAGGTCTGGTGGTGGAGCTAGTGAGGTCTGGTGGTGGAAGCTCCTGGGGTCTGGTGGTGATGCTGCTGGGGTCTGGTGGTGGAGCTAGTGGGGTCTGGTGGTGGAGCTAGTGGGGTCTGGTGGTGGAAGCTCCTGGGGTCTGGTGGTGATGCTGCTGGGGTCTGGTGGTGGAAGCTCCTGGGGTCTGGTGGTGATGCTGCTGTTGTGTTCTGGTGGTGGAGCTAGTGGGGTCTGGTGGTGGAGCTAGTGAGGTCTGGTG